>NC_056726.1:1977608675-1977908675 GCF_019279795.1 Protopterus annectens
CCGTGTGTATATACATGGATATATACATGTGTGTATGTGTGTATATGTGTATAAATATATATATATATATATATATATATATATATATATATATATATCTATATATACATACATACATACATATGCATATCTATATATATATATACATACATATGCATATCTATATATATATATATATATATATATATATATATATATATATATATATGCGACATCAACAAAACCTGCTAGAGAGACAGGTTTGTCTCCAAGAGGCTCCCCCATCTCTGGAATAGACTTCCCTTACATGTCAAACAGAGTTCCTCGCTGACCCTCTTCAAGCACACCCTTGATGAGTGGATGGGAGACCACAAATTTGGCCCAGTGGTTGCACCTGTGTCCCTCAATGATAGGGGTGACAGGTGATGACTGATGTTTCTTTTTTGGGGATAAACTCTTGGCTAGGCTTATAAAGGCCCCAGGGTCATTAGCCTAGTAACCTCCTATGATCTTATGATTCTAGATATATATATATATATATATATATATATATATATATATATACATACATATACATATACATATATGTGTGTGTGTGTGTGTGTGTGTGTGTGTATATACATACACATACACATGGCTGTAACTAAATAGCTTGAGTACTCATTTGGTTTGGAATTTTGTATGTATGTAATAAAAGAGAGATTACGCAAATGAGTATATTCATTGTGTGATTCATATAAAGTTGAATTTAGTTTTATGTAGTGTACATAAGTAGGAGTGTAGAGGAAAATTAATGTTTGAATGAAAAAGTGGTTGTGAAGTTGTTCAAGACTGTGTTATAGCAGATGGTGTGTATGTGCAAAAGCTCATAGGTTAGGGTTAATGTAAAGGTTATGTAACAGGAAAGATTCAGTGTTGTGCATGTTTTGTGTTGTGTGTATTCAGTGTCCTTTTGTCTTTTGTAATGGTACTGCTAGGGTAATGGTTTATATGTTATGTGTAGGGTTAGGATTAGAAGCAAGGGTAGGGTTAGGGTAAAGGTTGTGGTAAGCACACATGAGTAAGATGGTGGTATAACCGGTAAACCTGTAATGAAATGTTTATAATTAAATAAATAAAAACTTAAGTAAATACACAAGAATTACCCATTTAGTTATACAACTGGATTATCCCTGATGACATCCAGTGGTTAAATATATTATGGCATGAAAGTTAGACAAATCTGATGTAAAAATTTCATTCATCCCAAGAGAATGTAATACCCAAAAATTGCAAGTTATATTTTTCTTTTCTTATCCATACTTCTCAGCTGTACATCATTATGAGAAACATTCATCATTTTGAGCTTTAAAAATTCTGTGTTCTACATTGAAAGGTCTTGATGCACTTTCAACGTCAAGAATTTTTTTAACAAATAACCCTTCTGAGGAATAACTGAATCATTCTAAGTCATATTATCTCATCAAAATAATTAAAGTGAAGTTGTTCTATCTCGCTGTTCATTCTTACAGATGGGTTCAGAACCGATCCTCGGCTCCTAGTTGGCCTACTACAAAGCTCAAGATGCCTCAGATCTAGTTTGCCACTGCAACAGATCGGAGGTTTTCGCTAGCTCGGGCCAGTAAAAACCTTACTATTCTATATTTTTCAAATATTATTGATATTTTCTTCTTAAAAATTAGTTGTAGTTAGTTAGTTAAGCTCTTACAGCTTTCTTTGTAGTTTCCCTTCCCCTGGTGTGCCTTTTTCATAGTTTAATATTTGGCCTCGTTTTTTCTTAGGCCTAGTTAAATTCTAGTATTTTAAAACTGTTTAAAAACTGTTTAAATAGTGACTTTTTGTCACATTTTTTCTTAGAAATAGTTAATGTTTAGGAGCGTGTGCTTAGATAGTGACCTTTTTGTCACAGCTTTATTAGAGCTAAGTTTACTAGTGTATAGCGTGTTGTTTGTCTTTACATAGTGACTTTCTGTCACAACTTGATATTATCTGCTTAGATAAATAGCGTCTGTGTGTGATGTTAGCCATAGTTTAAAGCACTTGTTTCATTTATATTTAACCTGTATTTTTAGAAAGGCTTATTGTTATATTTAATTGTTGTTGGATGTGTCTAATTTTTTGTCAATGACTGATGATAAGGACAAACACCCTAAGTCAGGGTTTACAAAATGCCCTAACTGTGGGCAGAAAATGTCTGTCACTGACAGTCAGACAGTCATTCCAACTGTGTTTGTTGTTTAGAAGCATTACATTTGCAAGAAACCTGCTCCGTATGCCATTCCTTTTCTTCTAGAGTTCTCCAGGAGAAAAAGAGGAAACTTATTGATAGGGATTTACTGAAACCTTCCTTCCAGGAACTGCTCTTAGGCGGGTACAGGAATTGCTCTTAGGAGACACTCCTGGATGCGCTTGTGTTCCTTCACGGAGCCCTTCAAGTCATCCTTCGTAAATACCTCTTTTGATGGCTCATCTCTTTTCGGCCCCAAAATTAAGGAAACTTTGACCAGGTGTGAGCAGAAAGGAAAGACTCTTGTCTACCGTCGGAGTCCATTTTTCCACCCCAACCAGACCCTACCCCAAGGGTCAAAGGGGAGGAAATATGTGATTCCAGAAAGCCCAAGGAGCCTTTCAGGACACACGTGGTGAACCCCCCTCTAAGGGCAGAGGAGGGGGCAATGATGGAAGACACCGCCCTCGTGGCAGAGGGGGTCCACAAAACCAGAGCGACAGAGATCACTTCTTTGGGAAGCTCTACCTGCGCTCCTGAAAGGAGGCCCGACTGTCCTACACAGGAGGCAGTCGAGGGTCTCTTATCTTTGTATCCAGATGCCTGGCTCAAAATAACAACGACAGCTGGGTACAAAGTATCATTTCCAGAGGATACTTCATTCCTTTCGCCACACTTCCTCCACTGACAAAAAAAAATCCCGGACGTTCCACCCAGTTACAGGGAACAAGCAACAGTAGAGGTCCAAACGTTGCTAAGAAAAAGATTCATACAACCAGTCAAAGCAGACCAGACAGGATCCAGAACTTACTCAATATTCTTTTTAGTTCCAAAAAAGACAGGGGACTGGAGACCTCAGCAGGCTAAACAAATCTGTCAAGAAAGAGAAGTTCCAGATGGTCACGCTTCAGTCAATACTTCCCTTTTTAGGGAAAGACAATTGGATGTGCTTAATAGATCTCCAGGATGCGTACTACCACATAAAAATGGCCAGAGCATCTGGAGATCGTCTGCATTTCTGACTGGGAGCCACTCATTACCAATTTCAAGCCCTGCCCTTTGGTCTCACTCCAGCCTCCAGAGTGTTCACCAAATGCATGGCAGTGGTCACGGCTCACCTGAGACATTTAGGATTCCAGGTGTTTTCATACCTAGACTATTGGTTTCTCACCGCCACCACCAGGCATCAACTCATTCAAGCCAGGGACACCACTCTGTCACTCTGCAGCCAGCTGGGCATTACAGTAGACTCCAAAAAATCTGCCTAATCGCCATTGCAGCATACCATTTTTATCACAGCAGAATTGGACACCACCACCACCACTCTGAGACTTCCAGTAGAAAGAGTCTGACTACTCTGTCAGCAGGTCCACAATCTGATATCCAAAAACAAGGCCCCAGCATCAGAAGTTCTATTTTATTTATTTATTTTACATTTGTTGAGTGGGCTATTCCAACTGGACATATGTCCATTTTCAGTAGATGCCCGAGGAGATAAGCTCCACATAAACAGAATAATAGCAACTTCAGGTACAGTAATATTTTACAGTCTAGAATACAATTGTTATATAGCAGCATAGCAACATTTTAATGTAGCATATAATAAAAAGAAAGACAGAAAACACAATATAGGTATATATAGGTGAAAACATGTTCATACAGTCAAAAATATTTACTATACAAGTTCATACTCTGTAGTGGTTCTTATATAAGAGTATTTACAGACTTTAATTAGCTTAACCGGTTCTACTCTCTGAAGCTAATGAAAGAGTTAGACATAAAAATTGCAAATGGTTAGATAGATAGATATTAGACATAGTTGGAGGGGATTGTTAGTCTGGGTTTCTACATGGGCATAGCCAGTTGTTTTTAAGGTATTCTCTAAGTTGCTTTTTGAAAAGTCGCACTGAAGAAAGAGATGAGAGTTCACTGGGAAGCAGATTCCAGGTTTTACCCATGGTGTTGGAGAACAGTGAATCCCCAGCCTTATTTTTGGATTTAAGTGTAGATACTAGTACTTTATTTGCTGAGGGAAGGTTTGTCAGATTGTTATAGGGGGTGAGAAGGCTAGTAAGTATTGGAGCATTACTGGGATGATAAAGGATCTTGTGGACAATAATAAGTTTGTGAAACTGAAGCTGATTATGTAATTCCAGCCATCCTAGCTGCTTTAGGTTTTGACAGTGGTGAGTTCTAAATGAGGAACCAGTAGCAAATCTGGCAATGTTATTGTAGGAGGTAGCCAGTTTGTCAAGGATGTTTTTTGATAGATTGGTATAAATGGGAGAGGCGTAGAGGAAGGTAAAGATTAGATGAGTATGGGCAATAGTAGTTCTAGCTGTTGGAGTAAGGAAGGGTTTAATCCTGTAGAGGGAGCCTAGTTTTCTGTTAACTGATTTTATTGTAGTGTTGATATGTGTGTCGAAGTTAAGGTTATGGTCTATTGTTACACCTAAGAGTTTGGTGGTTGGGAGGGGAGACATGACAATGCCTTTATTGGATATAACTGTGAAGTCTATTGGGGAGGACTTTTGTGTGGGAGTGAAGAGCAGTAGTTTTGTCTTTTTGGGGTTCAGGAGGAGGCTGTGCTGTAAGAACCAGTTTTCTACTATATTAAACACTTTTTGGGTAAGGGACTGGAGTTCAGGTGAAGAGGTGGCAGAGCATATTAATGTGGAGTCATCTGCATATTGTATACATGTAGCTTGAGGAATTATTACATTTATACAATTGATAAAAATTGAGAAAAGGAGAGGGCCCAAAATTGAGCCTTGAGGGACACCTAGGATAATAGAAAGGTGTGAGAATAGAATATTCTCCCAAAGCGCAGCCTGTTGCCTGTTTTCTAGGTAGGATTTAAACCATCGTAATGCCTGTGTATCTAGTGAGAGGGATTTAAGTATATTCATAAGTAGCTGATGATTAACCATATCAAAGGCTGTTGAGAGGTTGATAAAAAGTGCTGAGGATAGAGTATTATTACAATTTTTGTTAATGCAGTCAGAAAAGGATAAGAGGGCTGTGGTGGTACTGTGGAAAAACCTAAAGCCATGCTGACAGTTAGCTAGTGGGTTATTTTGGAGTAAGTAGTCTAGTAGTTGCTGTTGGATACATTTTCCATTATTTTTGCTAAAGGAGAGAGTAAAGTTATTGGGCGATAGTTTGAGAGTTCAGTTGAGTTGCCACCCTTATGTAGTGGGATAATGTAGGAGATTTCCCAGATAGATGGGATGGTTCCTTCAGTAATGGTTCTATTTATTAGGATGAAAATAGGAAAGGCTACAACTGTTGCTGCTATCTGCAGATATTCTGCTGGTAGAAGGTCAGCTGAGGGGGTACATAGTTTGAGTCTTTGAAGAAGAGTGCAGATGAGGGATGTTGAGACTGGTTGTAAATGAAATGAGGGAGGTAAACTAGTCATGGAGGATGACAGGCTTGTGCTAACAGGAGGTAATGAATTAGCTAGAGACTGGATGGCCTCAGTAAAGAAGGTATTCAAGGCATTAGCAATATGCTTGGGATTCTCATGAGTGGAGCCTGTTGGGTTGGTGTTTTGGACTGACCTGGATGTAGGAGTCTATTTATACCTGTCCAGAACTTTTGTGGTGTATGTTGATGAGTTTAATGGATCTGATGGTAAAAGTTTTTTTTTTCTAGAAGTATTGATTTTGTGGTAGCATTTCTCAGCTGTCTAAATATTTTTTTTTGCTCAAATTTTTTTCATTTAATTTTCCAATAACAATAGAGAAAAAAATAATTTTACAATTTAAATGACAAATTGTAATAAACTACGTACAAAATTTACAAAGGCTTCAAAAGCAGAAGAAAAGGGAATAGCAAAAAAAATATAAGCATATAAAGAAGGTTATACAATATTCAACAATTCTTACTTCTTATTTGATTAATTAGATGAAAGTGTACCTGAATTCATTGTCTTAATAAGAGAGAAAATTTTCTCCCAAGGTGTATTAGTCCATTTTCTAGGAAAAATTCTTAATTCTTTAGCTTTTATTTCCGTTGATGCTACTTCGTCCAATAGAATCATAAAGTCTTCAAAAACTGGAATGGAGGGTGATTTCCATCTTCTTGTAATGCATTTTTTGGCTACTGCCAGAATTGTCCAAAGAATATATTTATTTTTGTTATTCATTGTAATAGATTCATTTAAAGTAAAAAAATAATAAAGATTTTGATAATATAAAGGAATCAGTAAAGAAAGCTTGAAGGAAATTAGCAATATCTTCCCAAAATTTCTTAATGAGAGAACATTCATAAAAAATATGAGACCAATCGGCCTTGCATTTTAGAGAGTATCTCCAACATATTACCTCCTTAGAAAGATTAAATTTAGCAATTTTACTAGGAGTATAGAAAGCTTTATGCAAGAATTTCCAGGAAAAAGTTTTCCAAACTTGTAAATTAGAAGTTAATTTAATGGAATGTAAAATATTAGTTTTATTCCTGAGGTTAGGGACAATGTATAATCCTAGTAATAAAATCCCAAAATTTCTGATTAGGGATAGTTTTATAGCTAATAATGATTTTATAAAGTTTTGAAATTAAAGTTTTCCGGCTAAATTCTCCATGTAGTATTTTGTACAAAAAGTATAAATTTGGGCAAGGACTTAAAGGAAGAATTTGTTATTGTTCTGCACAGATCTTGAATAAATGGGAGTACACTGTTGATAGCTAACCAATTAAATTTTGTGCATCCAGGGTAACTAAGTTCATTGTGCAATGATACCAGCGTGTAATTTTTTTGTTTCCCAATTACTGAGAGTATCTGTGCTAAGATTATTAAAAAAGTTTTTTTGTAATTTTAAAGGGGTATAGTAGTTGTATCCATAGTTTAATATCAATATTGTTAACAAAACTTCTAAAAGTATTATAGATATAGTTTATATAATTTAGATTTGTGGGTTTAATAATGTTATATTGTATATTGATAGAAAGTGCATACCAAAGTTTATTACTTAGATCATGTAGTTGTCATTTTTTTATTAATTTATTTTTATTTAGGATAATAGTTGCATGTAGGGATTTTCAAGCTGAAGAATTTTTTGGATCAATCCAATTTAATATTGTTTTGAGATTAGAAGCTTTAATATAGGATTCTAAATCTGGAAAATTTATTCCTGCAAGCTCACAGGGTCTAATATGATTTGATAATATGGCCTCCATTTTAGAGTTCTTGACTATGATGTTTAACAAAGGAGCTGCAGCAGCAACAGTTCATGTTCATCTTGCAGCCATTTCTAATTTTCATCTTGGATTTGAAGGATTGAATATTATGCCACACAAACTATCAAAGCCTATCTTAAAGGGACCTTTCATCTCATACCTCCTGTGAAATCCCCATATACCCCATGGAATCTAAATTTTATGCTTTCTCACATTATGCTTCCTCTATTCGAACCAGCCTCCTCACGTGACCTCAAATTTTTATCATGGAAGACTATCTTCTTAGTAGCTATCACTTCTGCCCGCAAAGTGTCAGAGCTTCAAGCCTTGTCCATTAAACCTCCTTACTTGATTTTCCATGCTGACAGAGTTTCACTTCGAACAACCCCCTCCTTTTTGCCTAAAGTTTGCACTGAAGCTAATCTTAGTCAGATTATTGATTTTCCAGTTTTCTTCCAAAATCACTCCTATAATTTAGAATGTATGCTGCACAAACTTGATGTTCACAGACAGCTCAGATTCTTCTTGGATAGAACAAAAGATTTTAGGAAATCTGAACAGCTTTTTGTTTCCTTTTCAGACTCCAAGAAAGGTATGCCAGTGGCCAAACCAACTCTGTCAAAGTGGTTATCTGATTGTATCACATTTGCTTATTCAGCTGCCAGTATGCCCTTACAACACAAAATTAAAGCTCACTCAACCAGAGCAGTGTCTACATCCTCTGCCTTTTCTGCCAGACTTCCTGTTGATAACATTTGTGCAGCAGCCACTTGGTCAAGACCTCATACCTTTATCACTCATTACAAAGTTGATAGGGCCTCCTTTGGATCCACTGCCTGAAAAAAATAGTCCCGTGAGCCACCCGAGATAGATGGTGCTTGGGATGCTACCCATCTGTAAGAATGAATGAGATAGAACAACTTCACATAAAGAAATTATGTACTTACCATAACGTTCCATGTGAGTTGTTCATCTCGCCTTCATTCTTACTTCCCTCCCTCCTACCCCCTCCTGGGCTTTTAGAAGACCGAGATGCTGGATTATTCCTGGTTGCTCAACCCTTTTATAAGTTCTCTTATGGAGTGGTAGAATGACATATGGTATTATTCTACGCAGCAAACAAGATCTGAGGTAACTCTAGGTGCATCATGGGATAGGGACTTGGCGTCGAGCTATTTGAAGACCTCGAGCTTTGTAGTAGACTGACTTGGAGCCGAGGATCGGCTCTGAACCCATCTCTAAGAATGAAGGCAAGATGAGTAACTCACATGGAACATTATGGTAAGCACATAACTTCTTGATTTCCCTTTCTCCTCCCCTTGCTTGGTGCATCGAGTTATAGAGTTTTAGAGTAGTTTGTATTGCTGTGTGTTTTTTGCTTCACCTCCCCCCTCAGTGTTTTCTGTGTACGAGTGTGGTTAGTGTGTGTGTGTGTGTGTGTGTGTGTGTGTGTGTGTGTGTGTGTGTGTGTGTGTGTGTGTGTGTGTCTGTGTGTGTGCGTGTGTGTGTGTGTGTGTGTGTGTGTGTGTGTGTGTGTGTGTGTGTGTGTGTGTGTGTGTGTGTGTGCGCGCGCGCGTCTCAGTAAGAAAATAAACTATTGTTTTCTTAAGGTTTCTTTCTCTGATAGTATGGCTGACAAGCCTATCTTCAAACGGTGCACTGAGTGTGGCCATAAATTATTCCCTGTGGATGGCCACACTCTGTGTGTTATGTGCTTGGGCGTGGACCATCTGAGTGTGGACTGTAGCATATGTGCAGGCTTCAACCCCCACACCGTTAAGGATAGGAAGGCCAAGTTGGCCCTCAAAGGCCTTCTTCCCCTTCAGAGACTGTTTCCTCGTCTCCGGCTTTGGTCACAGCTGCGGCTGTGGCCGCCTCTCCTTCCTCTCTTCCCCTGGCTTCTCCTCCCTCCCAGGCTGGGACTCAACCTCCTGTTCAAAAGCCTGTGGAAGCAGAGCGGAAAAGGGGCAGAGAGAAAGAGAGAGATTCGAAGGCAAGGGAAAAGCGAAAGAGGTCTCCGGACATCCCTTCACCTGTAAAAACACTACAGATCCGTGACTCCCGTCGGCTCCAATCTCCGACGTTCTCCCCAGAGCCGGAGGAGACATATTCAGCTTCTAGAGCCTCAGTGCCCCAACCTGCCAGGTCAGAGTCCGTGACCTCGTCATGGTCCATCTGGTCGTTGTCCGTGGTTGATCTGGATAAAATTATTAGGAGGTCTATCTGTACTCAGATCCAGATGGGGGTCTTGCCAGCCACCCCCCCCTTAAGGAGGGGGGAGCTCACTTCCTTTTTTTTCAGCCGATATCTCCTTCTCCGATCCGACCTTTGGGTTTGGAGTATTCGGATCCGCGGATGGCTTTGGTCAGGGGGTCAGCGCTGACGGCACCTACTTCCTCGACGCTGACAGCTGCCTGGAATGTTTCGGATCTGACCAGCTCAGATCCGAGCTGCTCTCAGAGCCAGAGCTTGGATGTCGGATCCAAGGGAGTGGACCTTTTTTCATCAGCTCCACCTTTGTCGGGCCAAGTTCCCTCCCTTGCAGCTCCGTCCACCTCTGGCCCAGCTTCGATTCTCTCATCAGACCCGGGGAGACCGGCCTCCTTATTGGTTTCTCAAGACGTTTGCTCTCCATCGGCATTCAGCCTGGTAGAAAGGGCTCTCTCTGCTGGATCGAGACCCCTGACTGCTCCCTCGGACTCCATCCAGTCCCCCTCGGCTCTGTCTACGTCCCCATCGTTTTACCAGAGGGACAGCCCATACTCGAAGAGCCCCAGACGGTTCCTCCTGAGGAACAAGTGGCTTGCGAGGTCCCCCCGGAGAGCCCTATCAGAGAGGTACCTTGCAAGCATACGTGCAAGAGGAGGCACTTGGACTCCTCTGAGTCCCTCACCAAGGACACGGACTTGTATGATGGGGAAGGTTCCCCTAGGTCACCTCCCAAGGATGTTTCCTTTGGAGACCTCATGGAAATCCTGCTCCAACAGGCAGGTTGGTTTGCCCCCAAACCTTCTTCTGACGAGTCCATGTTCCTGGAGGCTTTCGGCACGGGCCCATCTACTTCCTGGGTTTCCCCTTCCGCAGGTCCTTTGGTGGATCTGGTCACCTCGCAAGCATGGAAAGAACTGGACACCATGGAACCTATCCCAAAAAAACCCGACAAGATTTTAAGCCCCCTCATAGACAGACCAGCATAGAACAAGGGCTCCCCTGTAGACGCTATGGTAGTAGCAGCAGCCACGAAGAAGGAACTTGATCAGGAGAGTTCCTCAGTTCATCCTCGTGACCGAGAGTTGCGGATAATGGACCGCCTTTTCAATTAGGGCACTGAACTACCTGGCCCATGTCACCAGACTCCAGCACGACCTGGTAAAGGAGCTGGAGGTGTCTCCCCACAAGTCCATGTTGCAGGATGACAAGGCTTTGTTCTCTATGAGGATGAACAATTTAAAAGCAGTCTCCAACACGTCCATGTGACTCCTTTCACATGCTAGGGAAGGAGCGGCTAGGGCAGCTGGGTCCGGCTTGTCCATGAGACACAACGCCTGGCTCAGGTTATGTCAATTTTCGGAACCCTTCAAATCGTCTTTTGCCAGTGCCCCTTATGATGGCTCTACTATGTTTGGTAAGATCATCAAAGAGACACTAGTCCAGAGTGAGAAGGATGGGAAGACACTGTCTGCCATCGGGATCCACTTCTTGAACCCTCAAAGGTCCTTTTCCCGGAACCAGAGAGGGCAACAAAAGATGTGGTTCTGGAAGTCACAGTATTCCCGGGATACTCAGGGCTCTTCTTCCCCCAGAGGCAGAGGGGGACAGAATAGACGCCGGCCCAAAGGCAGAGGGGGTCCGAAGAATTTTGGGTCTCGAGAACCTTTCTCGGACAGACCCACGCAGCAGCCCTAAGGAGTTGCCAGACTGCTCTACTCTGGAGGCAGTCTGGGGATGATTGTCCTTGCAACTAGCAGTATGAGAGTCCATAACAACAGACCTCTGGGTGCTTCAAATCATATCCAGAGGATACTCTATCCCCTTCATGGGTTTTCTCAAATCTCCCAGGCACCTCCCGGACGTACCACCCATGCAAAGTGAGGCAGCAGCACAGGAAATTTCCAAGCTGCTAGAAAAACGAGCCATCGAAACCATCCCCCCAGATCAGTCCAGATCAGACTTCTACTCCAGGTTCTTTTTGGTGCCAAAGAAAATGGGGGACTTAAGGCCCATTCTGGACCTCTCTACCCTGAACCTGTCAGTTGCCAAAGAGAAGTTCCGGATGGTCACATTACAGTCCATCATGCCGTACCTGCAAGAGAGCGGCTGGATGTGCTCGTTGGACCTCCAGGATGCTTACTATCACATACAAATGCACAGAACCACCAGGAGGTTCCTCCGTTTCTGGCTAGGAGTCAATCATTACCAATTTTGAGCCCTACCCTTTGGTCTCACCACAGCCTCCAGGGTTTTTACCAAAGTGATGGCGGTGGTAGTGGCCCACCTGAGGCTTCAGAGGATTCAGGTCTATCCGTACCTGGACGATTGGCACCTCACTGCTCCCACCAGGCATCTACTCTTCCAAACCAGTGATTATTTCCTGACTCTTGCCCTGTGTTTGGGGATCACAATCAACGCATCCAAATCTCTCCTAGATCCTGTACAGGTGATAGACTACATTGGTGCCAGGATAGATACTCTTCAGTGCAAAATCTTCCTGACCTTGGAGAGACTACAAAACCTTGAGGATACATGTCTCCCTAATCTACCACTCTCATCTCCCAATGGTGGAATTGGTGTTGAGGGCCTTAGGCTCAATGGCGGCGACTGTCACTCTTCTTCCGTGTGCCCAGTTACACATGAGAATTCTACAGTGGACTCTAGCTGTACAATGGTCTCTGTTGGAACTGCCATTGGCATATCCAATTCAACTCAGTTGAGTCTGCCGGTCGTCCCTCATATGGTGGATGTGCTCTCCAGACATTTTGGAGGGACAACCCTTTGTTCCAGCCCCGGCCAAAGCCACAGTGAACACGGATGCCTCCCAACTCGGGTGGGGAGGGCATTGTTCAGGCAGGCAGTCCAAAGCCTGTGGCCCCCCATAGAGACCAGCTTGCACATAAATGTCCTAGAGATGAGGCCAGTCCTTCTAGCGTTGCAAGCCCTTCATGCCTTTCTTCCTCTGGAAATGATTGCAATTCAGTCGACAACATGTCAGTGGTCTGGTATATCAACAAACAGGGAGGGACCAGATCTTACCCCCTTTGTTGCGAGGCCATGAGAGTGTGGGAATGGATGATCTCCATCATTCGCTTTCTCATCGCAATGCACATTCCAGGATGGTCCAACATCCTAGTGGACAGGCTAAGTCGGACCATTCTGTTGCCTTGCGAGTGGTCTCTGAATCTGTCAGTAGCATCACAGATCTTCAGCGAATGGGGTCATCCTTGCTGCAATCACTTTGCATCTCCTTCCAACACGAAGTGTAGTGAGTTTTTCGCTCTGAACCCCCTGCCGGGGGAGTCCCCCAGAGACGCTCTAGTTCATGCTTGGCCTCCTGGTCTTCTGTATGCTTATCCACCAGTCCCTCTTATTCTGAGGTTTCTACAGAAAGCTTGTTGACTGGGGAGCAAAGTGATTCTCATTGCCCCGTTCTGGCCTTGCCAGGTATGGTTTCCCTTCCTTTGGGCTCACCTTCTGGCTCCGCCTTGGATCCTAGATCCCATTCAGAATCTAATTTCACACCCTTTGGGGGTGCCTCATCCAAATCTGGACAGTCTGAAGCTCACAGCTTGGCTGCTCCAGTTCCCGTGATTGCTAGGACTCCTGGACTATCCTCCTCAGTTAGATCTATTTTGGTGGCTGCTCATAAGTCTTCGACCAGGAAGGTTTATCGCAGTAAGTGGAAACGTTTTTCATTTTGAGCCTTCAAAGGAGTTTAGACCCTTTCACGGCTCCTTTTTCTGCCATTCTTGATTTTCTAGCTGCACGGAGCTAGTTCTTCTACTGTCAAAGTTCAGTTGGCTGCCTTCTCTTATTTTCATATGGGCGAGAATTCTGCCTCCTTAGCCTCTTCCAGACTGTGTAAAGTCTTTATTAAAGGCACCTTTTTGTTACGCCCCCTGGTCAAAGATCCTGTTCCCCCATGGGACCTTACTACGGTTCTTCAAGCTTTGGTTGCTCTGCCTTTCGAGCCTGCCGCAATCGCAGATCTGATATTTTTATCTTGGAAAACAGCTTTTCTGGTGGCTATTACCTCTGCCAAAAGGGCTTCAGAATTACAGGCCTTGTCCATCAAAGTTCCTTATATGATTTTTCACAAAGATAGGGTTTCCCTATGAACCAATCCATCATTTCTTCCTAAGGTGGCATCACCAGTCAATATCAATCAGACCATTAATTTGCCTGTGTTTTTTCCCAATTTTGCTTACAAGATGGAATACAAACTCCACCTGTTGGATGTTCATAGACAGTTACGATTCTATTTACACAGGACAAAAAATTTCCGTAAGTCTGATCAATTGTTTTTATCCTTCTATAAACCCTTTTTGGGGAAACGTATCTCCAAAGTCACTATTGCTAGATGGATCTCTTCATGCATCCTTCAGGTCTATGAGGACAGAAGCATGTCCCCTCCAGGTCATGTGAAATCTCATTCCACTAGGTCCATGACTACTTCTGTGGCCTTTTGGGCTAGAGTGTCTTTGGATGATATTTGTTCTGCAGCTACTTGGTCCTCATCTCATACGTTTATTTCTCATTACAAATTGGACTTGAGTTCCAGAAGGAGAGCATCCTTTCGTTCTCCAGTGCTCCAGAATATCCTTCCATGAGGGCCTCCCAGGAGTTTAGTAGCTGGGGACTCTGTCCCACAGGTTGAAGACCAAATGAAGTAAACTACTTCAGGTAAAGAAGTTATGTACTCACCATAATGTGCCATCTGAGTAGTTGTACTTCATTTGTCTTCAACCGTCCCTCCCTCCTTCCCCCGGACCTTGGCATATGATCAGCCTGCGGGCCGCAGTATAGGTCACAAGTAATTTTTCAGGTCGGGTTATCAGTATAAGGTTCAGCAAACTTGATCTGGGGATGGAAGGCAATGAAGGTGCATTATGGATAAGGGGAGGAGTTTGGAGCTCGGAGCAGATGCTAGTAAAAGTTGCCAGCTCGGATCCGATACGGATCCGTAACCCACAGGTTGAAGACAAATGAAGTACAACTGCTCAGATGGAACGTTATGGTGAGTACATAACTTCTTTTTAATGACCATGCTCTATGCTTTCTGGTTGAAGTTATTAGTAAGTGTTCCAAATTTTACCCATTTTCCACATTGTGAGAAGTAGCGTTCCACATTTTGGAAATAGACTGTTGAGAGTATGCTCTTATCCAAAATTTCTTTTTCCTCACTCCTGCCTAGGTTTATATTACTTCCCTAAATTAATAACTAAGAAATTTCTAAATGAATGCATATGTAGTAACCATTTTATTTAACAGCTGAACTATTCCAGACACCATCTAATGGTTAAATGTACTATGGCATAAAACTAAGAAAAAATCGGTTTAGAAAATGTTATGCAATCCAAGGGAATATAATGCTGTGTGTTTATAATCCACTTATTTCTTTATCTACATTTTTTTTCTCTCTCTCCCTCTCTCTACCACCTAGATTTTTGTTGCCAATGACATCAGTAGCTGTGAAAATAAAGTAAGCATCATGATAAACAGCCTCATGTTAAATAAAGCACCACATAACTTTTCACATTCCAAATCAATTAGTGATGCGAACAGTAAAACATTGTTGAAAGTGTTAGGTAGGGTCATCCACATAGAAGGTGCCACATAAACATTCACAAAATAAATAGACTAGTAATGTGTTGTCTAATTTCTTAAGTTCTACTAGCATTAGATTATTAAATACTTTATTTTACATATATAGATACACATATTGCAATATCCACAAGGTGAAAATTCTCTTAACTGATGAATATAGGAAAGTTCTTCTGTCACCAGTCTCTTAAATTTTGGCAACTTTTGGCCAACATTTCTGGCCTTCTTATAGGAAAAATGACAATAAGTGGGCACAACTGATAAAAATAATTGCCAGTGTGACTATATGAGTATTTGGTAATAAACTGTTTTGGCAGTTATCCTGCTGTATGCTGCCCCCATATATTCACTGAAGATAATTTTGCAGGCAGTCTTGAGTACAAACCCCCAAAACAAGAACATCACTGATCTTCCTTTTGTTACAGTAATACATAAACAATAATAAAATGTTTTTAATTGTCCATTTACATTTCAGGATTCCTCCTCAGCAACATCCACAGGTTTAGATACATAGTCATTTTTAATCCCATAACCAGTTTTTCCAGGTTGGAAAATAACACGTTATTATCCAAATGAAGTATTTTCAAAAGGCCTAACAGGACAAAAGCATCTACTACCCTTTTACCTCATACAGGCCTCAACTGCACTGGAATGCTTCCTACCTTGTCTGGTGTTATGTGGTAAATTTATCCCTTGAAGTTTTACAGTTTAATTTTCCTTGCATGCAACTTTCAAAAAATCATTTTGTGTCACTGAAGTAAACTTTAAAATAATTACTCTGTGAATGTTCTACAGTTGTAATAGGTGCTTCTTGTATTCATTGCTTCAGAAAACCAAAAGCACTGCTTTCTTTTGAACCATCTGGTGCATTTATTTCTTTTATTAATCTCCCTTAATATTTTCTCAGTAAAAGTTTGCACCGTGTTTTAATTGACAGTTATTCATCAATAAGTTTAAAGGTACTTTTGTAGACTAATTTTATTTTGCTTTTGCTTGTCCACTGACACATATGATGCAAGTTCTTTCCCTCATGTTCATTTACACAGAAACTGCACTGAATTTGTCTTGGCTTCTTTTTTTATGTGTAACACTAGAGGAAATAAGTTTTTGTAACCTGGAAATCATGTGGGATATAGGGAAAATGATTTGGCCACCTACCACCTTAAAGGTGGTGCAAGGAATAGTATTGAAGAATGTCAGTGAGAGCAGGACATTGCTGTAGGCCGGTGGAAGCAACTGTAGTCTTGTCCTGAGGAAGAACTTTTCACAGAGAGTCATAAATGATTGAAATTGTCTGAATGGGTGCTTAGTTTTAAGACTATTACATTCAAGAAGGTTTGGGGCAGATGGAGGACTAAAAACAGGATATAAAGGGTAGAGCCATAGTAGCTGTATAACATGCGCAGACCAGATGAGCAGATTACCTCCTTTTGTGGACAGCTGTATATATGTAACTGTCAGCACATTTCATTGTAGACAGTCATGTCACTTAAGGTCAACAACTCCACATCATCTCCTAGACAGCCCCACATTATCTTATGGACACCTCCACATTATCTGGTAGACACTTCCACATCATCTGTTAGACATATCCACGCCATCTGCTAGACAGCTCCACATCATCTCCTAGAAACCTCCACATCATCTCCCAGATGCCTCCACATCATCTACTAGACATCTCCACATCATCTCCTAGACTCCTCCACATTGTCTGCTAGACACCTCCAAATCATCTCCTAGACACCTGCACATAGTCTGTGAGAACCTCCACATCATCATCTTGACACATCCACATAATTTCGTAGACCAGATGCACCCTTACCAATGTGAACTTATTTATTCCTGCAATGGGCCATTGTTTTTAAAGTGTTTTCAGTAATTAGGAAGCACTTTTTATTTCACCCAGCTCTAAAAAGAAAACCCTCCTGGACTGTAGATTAACATAATTAGCATAATTACTATGGTATAGTTTAATCATAGTAAAGGTAACTTCTGAACTGAGTAATGGGATTAACTTCTGAGCCGAAGCTGAGGAAGATAATTTGATTTACTCCCAAGGTATAGCCAAGGGAGTACCATTACCAAGACTTGCCTGCCATTTCTCAACTTCCTCTCTCCAGAATCAGGGACAAATTGAGGAATAATGAGGGAGATTCATGGACACTTTCAAAATATTAGTACCATTAACTTGTGGAGTTGACGGAATGCAAGAATGTGAATAAACATGTGTTTTCTGAAGTAAAAGAAGTATTTTACTCTAATTACTGAGATTGTTTATTAAGTGTAACCCACCTCCTCTTCTACCAAAAGTTATTTGTTTTGGGAAGGTGTGACGTGGCTATCCCACCACTGCTAACCAGTATGTGATGTGGCAGTATGTGATGTGGGTAACCCACCACTGCCAACCAATATGTGGCACCCCACCATCTCTGAGCCAGTAATCAAGGAGCCTCAGTCCTCACCTCTGGCACCAGTGGGGGAAGTTCACTGAGATAACATGTACACACACACTATTTCCAGATGCAGCTCTCTGCATCAAGTAAAATTTCCCTTAAGAGCACACAGAGACCACAGTCAGTCCGGGGCTGGTTTCTCCCTGAGTGTCCAAGCCAAGGACACCAGTACCCTCTGTGTCCAACCGGTGCGTCATGTCCCTGCCCAAGTAGCCGACACATACGCTCTTTGAGATTTGATTTACACACACACACACACACACACACACACACACACACACACACACACACATCTGGGAAAGTCTGGCAGAGACTTAACTAGCTATGCCCCCTTCTGCCCAGACTATAGGGTAGTTATGACTGCCACCAGACACTTCTGCCAGCTATCTTATCCAAGGGTACCCAATATACTGAGTGAAATTAATATTAATACAAGTGGTAGTTTCACCAAGAGCAAGGCTATTAGGAGCGACCCACACAGTGTCACCAAATAAATATGCAAATACTCTCAAAACTTAAATATCTGTACAAAGATCAGCCACAATGAAAGGTTTAAATATATTAATAATAAATCATAAAAGAAAATACTAAGCATACTGACAGCAGAATTCAAATCACATGAAATATTTAAAATAACACTGTAGGACAGGCTCAGACAGAAGCAATATCTGAACTAGGCTTCACTATATTCCTGACTGAATCTAAGAAAATTACTATACCCTAGTAACTTACTTAATAGAGCAACTTAGATGATGTGGTGAGTGGTTCTTGTTGTCAGGCCCAAGACAGAATAAAAAATGTCCTGTCTCACCAAGAGACTTCTTAAAATAATATCTAAAAAATTATTTATGAGATAGCTGGCAGAATGACATCACTTCTGGTCATCTGACTTCTATTTCCACACTTCCAGAGTAGCAATTAGATCACCCCAAAGACAATACAGAATGTTTCTTAGTACAGAGTTTGTGTCTCTGGTTGCATTGAAACCTGTGAGATAACATCTTTATGGCCTAGTCCATAAAGTGATTTAATTTCAGATATTTTGTAAAGTTTGCTGGACTGAAGTTAACCTCCTATCTGCCAGTTCCCTCTGTTAAAACATATACATTTAAACAGTTACAATAGTGCATTTCTGTTCTCTGTCCAGTAGGGCACACTGTGGGTACATTTTGAACACAAACACTTTACAAATACCTTTTCAACACAAATGACTGTACAAATCAGTTTGATATTCACAAATGACATATAGTTATTTACAAAAGTCCTGCTAGCTATGCTGGCAGTACCTCCTTTCGCCACAGACGGATTAGTAGGGACAGAGCAAAATTTTAAGTCAAAATCAAGGACTGTTGAGAGGTATTAGTCATATTCTTTGCCATATTTCTTGCTGAAAGTAGTAGCACTTTATTTCCAGTTAAGCTCCCCTTCCACATTCTGTTTGAGACCATAGAATCATAAGCAGAGGAACTACATTTTATGTAAGTCACCTTGTTTTGCTGTGTTCAAAATGCTGTGAATATTTCTGGAACAGAAGTGACTTTGTTTTAGAACTTATTTATTTTTTTCCTTAAATGTCTTTTTAAAAAGTTATATATTTTAGTATTTAAGTGGGTAAGGAAATGACAGTGTTTTGTTTATTTTGCTTGTAGTAGTTATTTGTGTATTTATTTTTATGTAAAGTTAGTTTTAAGTTGGGAGACTGTTTTAGACTGTGCAGTTGCTCTTTGTTCCTACTTAACCTTCCAGTGCAAATACAGGAAGATTATATTCGTGTGAGATATTACGTGGCTGCTGTGATTGATTGATGGAATTTACATCCATACATTGTATAATTAAGCAGTAACCCACAGCTGGGTGTGGGTAATGCTGGATTTACCCATGGTTGGTGTGGTTTGGTCAGGAGGGCGAAGCCCAAATGACCAAACAAAGCCAACTGTGGGTAAATCCAGCATTGCCCACACCCAGCTGTGGGTTATTGCTATTATACAATGACATTATTTAAGAAAAAAATACTTACTTTTCTTAAATAATGTCATTGTATAATGCCTCCATGCTGCCATTCCACAGTTTTCCAGTATCCTGGGGCATTTCTGATGTACTGTGCATGCTTAAGGGACTTGTGTTCCCATGCTTACGCGGTACATCAGTGCTGTGCAGAGGTAGCAACGGAGAAAGGAAGATCTCCGTTGCTTTTTTTTAAAATTGAAAATAAAAAAAAAAAAAGAAATCAGGAGACTTAAAATGAACGAGGGAAACTGGGCAGACAAAAAAAGGATATTCAGGTACATTTCTTTAATTTTTCAAAATGTACCTGATTATCCTTTTTTTTTTTGTCTGTGCCATTTCCCTCTTTCATTTTATGTCTTCCATTTTCTTTTGGGGGGGATTAAAAAAATCAGGAGATATGCTAATGGGAAAAAGTCTGGGTGACCAGACCTTTTTCCGTTAGTATATTCTCGGATTTACAACGGGCACGCTGGTTGGGCTGGCCAGTCAGCGTGCTTGTTTTGGAATGCTAATGGCCAGTCATTGTATAATTTATCAATCTTCTCTTACTGGATTTAAGTCCACCAATACCCACACACAGGACTCGATTATCATTTTTGTACAATGACATTACTTAAGAAAAAGTTTCTTACTTTTTCTAAATAATGTTATTGTTTAAATGCACTTTTAATGTTCCTCCATGGTGTGTCTGCAGTGTACTTTTAATGTTCCTCCACGGCGTGTCTACCATAGGGGACATTTAAATGAAGTTCTATGCATGCATTCAGCCTGTCCCTGCTGTCACTTGCACTATTACATAGCAATTTCTGCTCCCAATTTTCCTTTGAGGGAATCAGGAGTATATATGTCTGTCCTACAGTCCTGGCTTTTTTTTTTAATGGTTCTTCTGTGGTTCAGTGTTGCTCTCCAGAAGTGGGTTTTGTTTAATTTTCTAACACATTAGCAACACAACTGCACTTAGTCAAGAGAACTTGCAACGGAGTAAAGTAGCAGTAGCTATGATGAACATAACCAAGATAACTATATTTCAGCACGCCTGCCAGCATGGAACTTCTTTTTGCTAATAATGCTGGATTTACACTGAGGATTCTGATTGGTATATACAGTCAATGTGCATATTTTGAATAATAATGAGGATCTGTTATATAATAGTTTAACACAATCACTGTATAGTGTATCTATCAACAACCATAGTTCACTGCTGCCCCTATTCTAAAAGTCATTTTAAATGTCTGACTTTTGTAATGACAAGCATGTGAGCGCTTGATGGGGCAAGCTGGAAGAGAGTGGTTTGTGATTGCTCTGGTATTGAGATCAGTATAAAAGTGGCGTGGTCCTCTCTACACACTCATGAAGATTATTATAAATTGAATATTGTGTATGTTTCCTGGAAAAGAAGCCAAGAACTGGGCTGCCTTTAGAACTTTCTTCTTTTATACATTATTTTATAACTTTCTTCAATTTTCCGTTAACTCACTTTTAATCAGGCACTGCTTGAAATTCTGTTGTTAGTGTCTGATGGAAAGGCTGCATTCATGTAATACTTTACAGTTTTATAAGGTACTCTCCAAAGTGTAGGTCTTTGAGATTAGCATTTGCAGAATATTTCATTAATTTGCACCTTCTTTCCATTTTCCGTCAGTTTAAACATAAAACATGCTGTATTTTAGTCTGTCTGCTGTTTACAGAGGACTTGTAACTAACCAGGAGTACCTTGTTGGGCAGCAAATCCTTTAGTAAGAACAAAAAAGCAGTCAGGCTACAGAACTGCAAGAAAGTAAGTTGTTTGTATGGCTCCAGGAAAAGAGCTTGAATACGGCATTAGGCGGTACTAGTCTTATATTAGAATCTGCTGTAATACTGTTAAAAATGTTCTGATCTAATAGACATCTCATATAGTTGTTCCTTCTTCTATAATTTTACCTTTTAACCATTTGTTAATTTTTCTGAAGTAGGTATGATTATTTATTTTTAGATTCATAGAAATATAGAATAACGCACAAGAGACCCTATGTAGTATGGTGGAGAAGTTAATCATACCTGTTGTAAATAAAAGCTTTACTGTTTAATACACCAGTTTGTACCAGATTACATTGTTATATAATCTACTTTGGCAGGTATTTCAGTGATCTGATAGCATTTGTTGCAACGTTGCCGCTTTGCTGTATTTAAGTATTGTTAAAAAAGTATTTACATAGATATGCATTTCTGTGTGAGTTTGTGTGCATGTGCATGTTTAACTGTCTGTAATAATATTTTTATCCTTGAATATATTTGCTTTTTAAAATGTTTTCTCATCCCAATTTAGCAACCCAACTTCAAGCAGAAATTTGTAGCCCTTTTGAAGAGGTTTAAAGTTTCTGATGAGGTATGTACAATTAGTATTCAAATAAAGAGGTTGCTGTTTTGGTTTTGTTGAATTTCTTTCTTTCTTCCTTTTTTTTATTTTTATTTATTTATTTTTTTTTTGCTTTCCTGTATAAACCAGCAAGATTTATTAGATATGCTATGTATTGCCCATTTTTAGCAGTGGCCTGTGAAAAAAAAATACAAAGGTCAAGTTAATACAAAACAGAGACAAGCATACAGTATGTATCACATCGGTATCTATGCATGATTTGCTTAATGCAGATTTCCTTACAGGTCTGCATGCAATTTAATACATCTTCAGTATGAATTAGAACTGAAATGTGTAGCATAAATTCTGTCCAGCATGTTTAAGCCTTTGAAATTTTCAAGACCAGTTAAATAAGTTACTCATGAAGTTGTCAGGATGGTGACTTCCTGACATGCATTGTACTTACTGCCTGGTTTTTTACTAAATTCTGATTTACCAGATCAGTAAAATGGCATTAAATATATGTGTGTGTGTGTGTGTGTGTGTATCTAACTGTGGCTGTAATTTTGTGTAATAGACATGGAATAAATAAATATTGGAATGAAACCACATGAAAGAAATTGTCCTAAGTCCCCAGTAGAATATCAACAGATATAACAAAGAGCAGTATCCCAACAACCAGAGACACTTCTTGTGTATTCTAAGTCCCTGTCTGTTGATACTGATGTAGGCATATGGACGTATGCCCACAACATATGTGTGCACACTTCTTCACAAATGCAGGTAAGGACTGACATTACCAGGCTGAACAGCTCATCTGCAACCCGCTTTAGGCGTACTCCCCCACTCAAGACACACTTCCATCCTCTGCCATATGGTTTGTCTTTCCCAGATCTGTGTGTATGGCTGACCAGAACTTCCAACCCTCCTCTTCCAGGATGGATATAAACCACCTTCCTCTGCTTGGTTCGTCAGTTGCCTGATATGGTAATTAAACTTGTGTCATAATCAGAGATTTATCCCTCAGTGCCACTGGAGAAGGTAGCCAATTTCCTTTTATTTATTTATTTATTTATTTTTCTTATTTTTAAGTAACAAAAATGTATTAAAATGCACACATACACAGTTCTAATTTGCATATTTAAGCCAAATAATATCAAAAGAGATTAGCTTATACATCCATTGTTATTACCATGCATCATATTAATGCATCTGAATAAAATTTTGTATGTATAAAGTAACATCTATACAATGCTTTGAACTTATTTATTTATTTATTACATTTGTTGACCGGGTATCTCCGACTGGGCAGAGGCTCGTTTTCAGCGGAGACCCAGGGAGAAAAGCTCTACAATAATATAAGACAATATGCAAAACATAGTAACAGTAAACATTAGTACAACAGCAATTATTTTACAGCATCTAAAAACAGTGCAAATCAAGGTCACTTTAACTAGTGGAGTCCCAGGGGGAAAACTCCACTGTAGTACAAACAAACAAGTAGCAGTAAATATAATACAATCAGTAGAACTGTACCATTATATTTCCAGGAACAACCCAGGAGCAGTAACTGTAATGAAATCAGTAGGACTGTAGAAGAGAAAGCAGTCGATAATATATAAGTTAAAGTTTACAAAAGGGATGTTAGACAGACTGGTGATAAAGGTAACTAAGGGTGGGGGAGTTAAATTTTTAGTAAATGTACTAAAATTGTTTGATGGCCATAATGAGTGGTTATATACCACATTTTGGATAAGGAAGGTTGAGAACTATATTTGACTGGGTCGTTTGAGCTAAGATCCCATTTTCTTCTGAGTCCCAGGGAGAAAAAATCCACAGTGACATTCAAAATAAGCTCTCACTTTAGTGATACCACACTACTGAAATATGCTGTTCTACCTCTTCAGCCATCACTTACTGCTATTTATATTCCTCTTCCGTGTCCTTCCATAATATTCTCATCTTTCTAATAATAAACTCTCTCTCCATGTCCTTAATTTTCCATCCTGCTCATTACTCCTCCTCATCTCTCTCATTCTATTCCTCTGTTTTGTTAACAGAATACTCTGTTATTTATTTCCTGCATATATTACTGGAAATACAATCAATATTTTGAATAACTTTGTATTAGTTTACTTGACATAGGCTATCCACTTCTGCAGTGTATTCTTGATCACAATTTATCCTAGTGATATTTCTGTAAAAGTATTTCAGTCTGCTTGTGTTTTTATCTGTTGTGGGGATTTTTGTCTTTGTATATAATTACATAGCCGATACTTTAAAATACTTTTATGTGTGCATTTCTGGACCCTTTCTTCCCAACTCATTGTAAAATATTTAATATGTTGCAGGGATTTTCTCCCCTTGTATATAATTACTCATCAAGTACTGTTTAAATGTTTTTGAATCTGTTGTGGAGCTTTTCTACACAGACCGCTGCTGAAAATGGGCTGTTGGCTCAGTCAGACTTTCCCACTTATGAAAGTACAAATAAAATAAAATAAAATAAAAATTTGGATGTAAGTTACAGGTTACCATAGGAAAAAATAGATTATGTGTGAAAGTCAGATAAAGTGAAGTGTACGAAATGTATGAGTTGTTAGCTAATAAGTACATGTAAGTACTCTGTTTGCATGTGTGTAGATAATTAGCACCGTGAGTATCATTAGGAGATTGCATCCAAAGACTTGTTAAAACAGTATGTTGGGACAGTATGTGAAGTACTCATTAATCTAGGGGGAGTAGATAGTGAAATGAGATTTCAGGAAATCTGTAACTATGAGAAGGGCATGCTGTAATGGATATATAGAGGGTGGTATAACTGGAAGGAATGGAAAGGGTAAATACAAAGAAAGTGAGAGAGATAGTTGGTAAATGATGTTATCTATTAATAGCCTTAATAGTGATAGAATAATTTCTTATGATGCCATGTAGTTACTAAAGTGGTGCAACAGTGACAGCAATTGCACACAAAGAATTAGAAACTGACATAAGGGAGCCTCTTGCCATGTAAGAGTAGCACGACTTCCTTACCTGTGTGTGTGTTCTGTGTTTGTGTGTGTGTGTGTGTGTGTGTGTGTGTGTGTGTGTGTGTGTGTGTGTGTGTGTGTGCGTGCGTTGATTTATGCATTGCTGTATCAGATAGTGTGTCACACCAGATGCATGTTAAAAACTTTTAGCCATTACTTTCTTGAAATCCTAAGACTGTAACTGCTACAATGCAGTCATTATCTTTAGCTCTGTTGAGGTTTTGTACAATATTCATGGATGAATGGAAAACACTCTAATGAGAATATGAATGTGAAGACCCGATACAAACTCGTTTGCCCACCTGTCTTGACAAGGTACTACAGCTCAAATTATTGCTGTGGATGTAATATGTAATAATCTGTGGGCATGTATTTAGGAATGCAGACACTAATTTGCATACACATAATTACTTACACATAACTAAGTACAGGCAAGTACACCTCAAGCATTTTGTATGACAAATTCAGATTTATTGTGTATGTTTCTTATGAAAAGGTTGATAAACATCCCAACTTGCAGTATTGTGTTTCTATGCCATCTGTCAGCCTCAATACATAGGCTAACATGGTTTCATGGTTAACAACATAATTTTAATTTGGTTTAGCTGGGATGTCAACTGTACTAAATCCACCTTTCAGCAGCAAAGAGAGAATTAAAATTAAATAAGACACATGGGTGGGGTGTTGGTATAATGGTTAAAGTGTTTACCTCATAAATACAAGGTACAGGGTTGAAATTTGACTAAACTTAAAATGGCCCATGACAATAAAAGTTCACATATTTGAATGGTAGTTACATTCATTTAACATTTAAAAGTAAAAATACTTGATCTGTACAGGAACAGAAGTATAAGTAAACAGCACTGTGAAGAAGCTATGAAGGAGAAAGTGGATTAATATAGCAATAACCCACGCCTGGGTGTGGGTAATGCTAAATTTACCCATGGTTGGCGTGGTTTGGTCCCGAGGGCGAAGCCCGAGGGACCAAACAAAGCCAACCGTGGGTAAATTTAGCATTACCCACACCCAGAAGTGGGTTATTGCTATTATACCATGACATTATTTAAGAAAAGAAACTATTACTTTTCTTAAATAATGGCATAGTATAATGCTTGTTTACTGCCCTTCCGCAGATGTCTGGCATCCGCGGCAGTTCTGATGTACTGCGCGCCTGCGCGGTACATCAGAGTTGAGCAAAAGCAACGGAGAAAGCAAGATCTCCGTTGCTTTTTAGTGTTTCGCTATGTTAAATGAGTTTAACATAGCGAGACAGTTTTAAAATAAGCAACGGAGATGTCCATTGCTTATTTTAAAACTGTCTCGCTATGTTAAACTCATTTAACATAGCTAAACTAAAAAGCAATGGAGAGCTTGCTTTCTCCGTTGCTTTTAAACCACTGTCTCGCTATGTTAAATGGGGTTTAACATAGCGAGACAGCTTTAAAATAAGCAACGGAGATCTCCGTTGCTTATTTTAAAGCTGTCTCGCTATGTTAAACCCATTTAACATAGCGAGACAGTGTTTTAAAAGCAGTTATACTAATGGAAAAAAGTCCGGGCGACCGGACCTTTTTCCATTAGTATAACTCGATTTACAACGGGCACGCTGGCCAATCAGTGTGCACGTTTTGGGGTGGTCATGATATAATATCACAGAGTGACTAGGATTCTGTATCTTCAGAAACTGAAAAGTTGTAGGTTGATTGTTAAAGGGTGTTTACTAGGCAGGGTCTGATAAAATTCAAATACAAGATGAGAGGAGAGGTTAGAGTGGGAAGTAGGGAGTGTAGGCATGGATAAAAATGTGAGATGATGATAGGGACAGTGACTAATACCATGTTGCTAGAATATAGAAAAGAGGTGTGTGATATTTGATTACAGTCATATGTCTGGCATTTTACAGATAGATTGTTCTATGTATATATTATTTTGACACAGTGGGTGATAGCCTCAGTGAATCTCTACACATTCCCAAGGTGGGAGAGGTAAAGCGTTTCTCAGATAATGTATTTGGCTATTTTTGAATGCCAGAAACTGATAACAGAGTTTGTATTTCTGCTGTTCTACATGGCCCACTATGATTTGGCTTTTGTCATTCCTTTGAAGTAAGATGTATGACAGTTAAGACAATTGTTGTGCTCATAGCTATATAAGCTATATAAGGTATAACTGGCAGAACATTTGTTTTTTCATACCTCTTCTTCCATTGTCTTTTGTCAGAAAAAAAACACTTGTTTACTTTGGAGTCCTGATGTGTTCAGTCTCCTTTCAGATGGTATAATAGATTTCCAGCAGTGCTACTCCTTTCCTATCAGAAGCAGTCAAGTTCATTCTTGTGCAACTCCATTCACATGTTATGCTTTCTGATGTCATTCAGACATGCAGTCTGTATTATCTTACAAATTAATGTGGTGTCATTCCTTCATTTCAGAGTAAGTGGTGGAGTTTTCTGTATTTTAATCTGTATGATTCACATGAAATACTTTTGCAGACAAGGTGTCTGGTGTGCACTTTGATGTTACTTCACAATACATTGTAACAAACAGTTTTACATTTTGATTTGAATGCCAAGAGCACAATGTTTTGACACCTCCCTAGGGTGCTTTCCCTCTGTACTTGAGCACTATCTTTTGATATGTACTTGCTTATTCCAAGCATACATCTCAAGTGCTCCTAGTTATGAGGAACAGCCCTCATTTTGAGACCTGAAAAGTCCATGTTCCATGTAGTTGCATATTGAAAGGGTCTGTAGAACAGAGTGTTAAGAATTTTTTTACCCATATCCATGGTAAAATATTAATTCATCAAAGGAACTATTTCCAAATATAAAGTAGCACATTTTAATTGTCTTTTGAGCTTCCTGCTTGAAGTTGTTAGTAAACTGTTGATAAGTGTTCTTTGTATATAAAATGTATTACAGTGATTTCTAATATAGTAGTACATATGCGCTATGTACTGTAACAATGCACAAAGAGCAAGTAATATAGACAGCAGGTATTGTAACCAAGTACTCAGAGCTATGTTGCAGACTTTTACAGTACTGTAATTGTACAGTCAACATAATTGCATCAGAGTTTTGGCCTAAGCATGGCATGTTTTGACTCTACACTCTCTCCACAGCTTAGTATTTGCAGTCTTGTAACATGATAGGGGAGTATTTGTCAAAACAGTTAAGGGCTTTACCTCACAGATACAAGTTGCAGGGTTTGATTCTGAACTCTGGTTATTGGCTAGGCTTGTAATAGTCTGCATACTGATAGCCTAGTATTTACCTGTGAACTGGTGTATGTGTGTCTGTTTATATACAAACACACACATACATATTATGCACATACGCATATTTATAGTACACAGTATGTTGAATGATGAGTGAAGGCATGATGGCAGTTTAACAGATAGTTTATTGTACACCCAGCATAGCTGCTTCTGCATGCACTTCCTACATCTTACTTGTAACACATGCTCAGTAGAACTGGCTTAATACTGCCTCCCAATCTGCAAAGTTCCTTAAACTACAGATGCACAAATCTGCATTGACATATCTTGAGTTACTTTCAAGAATTATACATTGTGTAAATAATTCAACACTGGCTGTCTGACTACAAATGCAATTTACTGTACATATCTGGGATTAGGTTTGCAGATTCTCCCTGCCCTTGTCACATACATATTTTGACTATTAGAAACACAATCTGTTTCAAGAGATTTATGTGGCACAGAAACATCATTTGGTATATCAGAATTATACAAACAAGACTGTCCACTTTTTGGAACTTGATCAGTTAGTGATTTAGTCAAGGAACTGGAATCACTACTACACACAGTCTGTTGTGGCTTTGGCTCTGAGACAGGTAAAATGTCTATGTGATTTCTTCTGTAATCAACACCTTCGGATTGAATTATGTAATACCTTGATTCAACACAAATGTCTTTCACAATTCCCATGCGATCATGACCTTTCAAAGTTTGCATCCAGACAACTTCACCTTGCAATAATGGTTGAACAGGTTTACTGGTTCTGTCATAATCTACCTTCAGTGAATTACTTTTTTTATATAGTTGAGCTTTGACTACCTCATTGCTCTTTGTGATTGGCACTAACAGCCTTTTATCAATTGGAAGAGTTGTTCATGTTTGTCTTGACATCAGTCTTTGAGCAGGTGAACCAAGCATCTAGTCATGAGGAATGTTTCAAAGATTCAGTAAATTAAGAAATACATTGGTTCCTTCCCATTTGGACTTTTCCATCAAATTCTTTGCATTACGAACTGCACGTTCAGCTAAGCCATTAGCTTGTGGGTATTTTGGAATGCTGGTTACATGAATGAAATCCCATGTTGTTGTTGTTGTTGTTGTTGTATCTTTTGGCTTTTCCCGGTTAGGGGTCGCCACAGCGGAACTCCAGTCCGCTAATGATTGGCAGTAGATTTTTACGTACCGAGTTGCCAGCTCTGACGCACAACCTTCAACGAAGGTATGCCCATTCACGCATGTCTCCACACAGAAGACGCTTTAGCTGAGAATCGAACATGACAACGTCTTACTGTGAGGCGACAACGCTACCGCAGCACTACCACTGCAGTTTACATGAATGAAATGAAATCCCATGATCTAGCAAATTCTTTAAAACGTTGACTAGTAAATTGTGTACTCTTATTTGATATGACTTTATGCGGACTTCCGTGAAGTGAGAAATGTCTCTTTAGTTTCTTAATCACTGCAATAGATGATAAGTTGCAAAGTAAGTCAACTTTGAACCAACCAGCGTATGAGTCAGCTAATACTAGATAATGTTGACCATTCCATTCAAAAATATCTACAGCAACTGTGGACCATGGTAAAACAGGGACTGGGTGCAGTTGTAGAGGTTCTTTCTGCTGATGAGGTTTACTACTGTTGCAAACTGAACAGGAAATCATCTTTCTTTCAATATCTTTGGACACACTGAGGGCTAAAACACAGTACCTCTTGCCCTACTTGATACAGTGCCTGGGTGACCTCTGTGCAGGATTGTTCTGTATTCCTTTTGCAATGATTTAGGAACTACCACTTTCGGACCTTTCATAATGATACCATCTTCCACAATGAGTTCATCACTGTATGGGAAATACTGTTGAATTTTAAGTGGTAAACTTGTCTCACATGTTGGCCATTCTTGTTTAATAATGTGATGTAGTCTTTGAGAAATTGGGTCTTCAGCAGCATGATTTCTTAATTCGTCAAGTTGTGATGATGAAATGCATTGACTTCCATAACTTCAAAATCTGCTGTCTCATTTTCATGTTGCTCGGACATCTTTCTGGGTGCTCGGTACAAAGCATCTGTGAGATATGTGGGTTTACCTTTGTTGTAAAAATACTGAAATTGTACTTTTGTAATTTTAACATCATATGCCACAATCTTGCTGGAGTGACATGTATTGGTTTGTTCAGAATCGTTACCAATGGCTGATGATATGTTTCGATCTGAATTGGTCTTCTGTATGAATAGTCATTGAATTTGGAACATGCAAACACAACTGCAAGAAGCTCTCTTTCTATTTGTGCATAGTGCATTTCTGTTTGAGTCAAAGTATGAGATGCATATGCAACTTGAATGCCTTCCTGGAGACATGTTTCAGCAAGACCATATTGTGAAGCATCACAAGTGATAGTCACTGATTTATGAACATCATAATATCTCACCATAGCCGGACTGGAAATTCTCAGTTTCAAAGTTTCAAATGCTTCTTGATGCTGCTTATATCAAGACCATTTTACAACTTTGCGTGTTAACTCGCGTAATGGTGTAGAAAGTGCACTGAGATTAGGAATGAACTTTCCCAAATACTTAATCATGCCCAGGAAACGCTGTAAAGACGTGGCATTCTCTGGAACTGGCATTTCGTTGATTGCCATTACCTTCGATGGATCAGGTTGAAGCCCTGAACTTGTGAATATGTAAACAACATAAGCAACTTCTTCCAGTTTGAATTGACATTTTAAAGGATTCAGCATGAGGTTGACCTCATGTGCTCAATCTAGAATTTTCTTGAGGTTTGTGTTATATTCTTTTTCTTCATTGCCTCTAACAATAATATCATAAACTATAATGGCACAAGGATATCCATCAAATATTTGTTCCATAGCATGGAATACTTCACTGGCAGAACTGATCCCAAATGGCATCCTCAAAAATCTATATCTCTCAAATGGTGTGCTGAAAGTCATTAATAAAGACGTTTTGTTATCCAACTAAATTTGCCAAAAGGAGTTTTTTTAGCATCTGGAACTGAAAGAATTTGGCATTAATGCTGCTACCTCCTCTACTGTACGCATTGGGTGATGAGGACGTTTAAGAACTTTATTTAAATCACGTAGATCAATACATATTTGAATATCATCTGAGATTTTCTTATGTGCTACTACCATAGACGATACTCAGGTTCTGACACAGGAGTGAGAACACCAGAATTTACCATTCTGTTTAATTCTCCTTTAACTTTACTCTGCATTGCTACTGGAATCTTTCGTGCTGGTCAAACAGCTGGGTTTATCTCATGGTTCAGCTTCATGGAATATGTAACTGGAAGCTTACCAAGATTGTCTGTAAAGGGATCAGCATACTCTTTGAAAATATGTTGTGAAAAAGTATCATTTTCATTCATGTTTAAATGATGAACTTCTTTACTGAGTGAAATCAAGCCCATACGTAGACTGTCTTTGAGGCCTAGTAATGACTATACATCTCTGCAAACTACATAGAATTGCAAGTCATAGCTGTTGCCTGCAAAATGACAAGAAAGGGCTACAGTGCCTTCCATCTGAATTTCTTCACCACCATAAGCAACCAACATTATACACTTCATGTAGTCAAAATATTCTCCAGCTTTTACTTTTGTATAAGCTTTTACTGACATGACATTGCATTTGGATCCGGTATCCACTTTAAGCTGTACTGGCTTCCCATTAATTTGCACAGTACAATATATTTTGCCCTTTACTGGCTTGCTTGAATTTACTTTAACTGTTACACCAGCCATGGAAACACCATCAACATAAAAAGAGTTATTTCCATTCGAGCTTGTCACAGTCTCTGCTTGATTTACTGCTTGCTTTTGATTAATCTTACTATCAACCAGTGCTGATTTGCAAAACGTTTTGAAATGATTCCACTTTTTGCATTTGTGACACTGCCGACCATAAGCTAAACACTTTTCTAATTTGGATTAATGACTGCCCCCACAGTTGCGACAATTAACAATGGGAATTAATGAGGTAGAACCTTTTGGTTTATACTTATGAGGATTATTGTCTTAAATTTCTGTTGCACACTACTGACATTTGCAGTGGAAGTTACAGCAAGCATATTCATATGTTTATCTGTGAGTTCATATATCTGGCAAACTTTATAGCTTTGCTCAGTGTTAATTCACTATCACACAGTAGAATTTTCCACACTGTATCATTATTTATACCACACACAAGACGGTCTTTTATTAAATCATCTTGCAAATTCCCAAATTTACATGCTTTTGCTTTACTGTGTAAATTAGTAACATGTGCTTCAATACGCTTTTGATTTCTTGTGTTAAATTTATGCCTTTCCATCATTATATTTGTCTGAGAATTACACAGTTCCCTGAATTTATATTTTAAATAGTCTGGGTCTTCCTGCGTTTCTGCTTGAGCAATAATACGGTGGTTTTTATCCCTCTCCTGCATAAACAGCAGGTGCTACACAAAATAATATTCTCGCTCAATAGCCTCTGAGGCAGCTAAATTGAGAAGCATGAATGCTGAGGTGCATAATTCTTTGTCAGAATTTGCAGCCATTATGAAAATATCATATTTTTGTTCAAATACACACCAATTCCCTGCAACATGGCCATCAAGCACCAAAGGTTTGGATCTGCGAAGTCCGTCTGACACACCATTAAAGTAAATGTGATCACCGTATACACTTTTCGGTTTATGACGTTCGTTTGATATTCCATAAAAGTAAGTGCAAGTACCAGCACTTTAGACCTCCATTCTATCATGGAGAGGCTCATATGACTTACAGTGTACATTCACTGCAGTTTGAAGAGGTTTGTACAACTTCGGACATTTTGTTGCACTTATTAGAGACTGAAACGGCTTCTAGTACTTCATTATACTTTGCAAGACTTAAATGACTTCACATCTGGCTTCTGACACCATGTTGAATGACGAGCGAAGGCATGATAGCAGTTTAATGGATAGTTTATTGTACACCCGACATAGTTGCTTCTGCATGCACATTCTACATCTTACTTGTAACACATGCTCAGCACAACTGGCTTAATACTGCCCCCCAACCTGGAAAGTTCCTTAAACTACAGTGGATGGTAAGGTACAGAAAGCATAGCTTAACACACTATTTTACATAGTATATATGAAAAGAATAATATAGATCAACTGACAGAAGTCATACATTTGAGTGTTAGTACTTTACTGGCTCACAGTCCAAGTTGGTCATTTGTGTAGTTACAAACTGTATGAAAAAATCTGGTGTAGAAGGTATGAAGTAAGGAAACGGGGGAAGAGAAGGTGGCAGGGAGATAAGGACAGGTGAAGCACCTCTGCCCATCTTAGTAATGCATGCCAACCATAATACTAAGCCTGCTGCTACCAATAACACTAACAATGCAGCTTACTTTAAAAAAAATACCTTTCTGTAATACTGATGCTATTAAAACAGGTTTGAGCTAAATGTGAAGTAGGGCTTTGGGTATAGTATGGTAGAAAATAGCTAAAGAAATTCATCTCAAGCAGGTGTGTTTACAAACAGGGTAATCCAAATTTTGTCCTGAAAACAAATGAATAGTTGATCATACTTCGTAATATCTTTAGTTTTATCTTGACAGAATCTAAGCTGCCTATGCACATTCAGAGAATGATAATTTTTTTCTTATTTATTATGAAGATTGGGGAAGAAAGTAGGTGAGTTAATATTGTAATTTAGTGACATTTTATTGACTACTTTAGGTATAATGGAAGTGTTAGTCCTAAGGGGAGACACCATCTTTGTGAAAGGTGAGACAGGGAGGATATGTCATAAGGGCTTGCAGCACAAACTCTTTTTGCTGAAGTCAGGGATGTCATTAAGATAGTCTTTCAGTTACAAAGTTTAAGAGGAGAAGAAGACATCAGTTCAAAAGGAGAGAGTCAACTTTCCAGTGACATAATTTTGGTCTCAGATCCGAAGAATATATTTTCCTGATGGTCTGATGTGAAGGGCACCGTTTGCAAATTTTTTCTCCTTAAAGCATGTAGAAAGTGGTGGGTCGAAAAGCAGACAGTATAAATGGCTTACAAATTTGCTTTACTGGAATAATATGATAGTCCTGAATTGAGTAGGTCTAATAGAACTGGGAAGTATAGTAGGAGACCCATATGAGAAGGGTACTTTATTTCTATTTTTCCACCAAACAGACAATCTCTTTAATTTGGAAATATCAGATTTTGATGTAGCAGCTTTTCACTCCCTTTGTATTGTCTCTAGCACATCTTCCGAAAATAGATCCCGAAATGATATTTCAATCCTCAAACTGCCTGATTTAGGGCTTGAAGGTTTTGGTGAATGAGGTTGCCTTTCTTTTGTGTAAGTCTATCTGGTAGGGTAACGTGTGGTGATCATCTTTGGCCTTTTGAGAGAAAAATGCATAACCAGTGTTGTCTGGGCAAAAGTGGGTCACCAGCAACACATTTGAGTTGTCCTTCTTGATTTTGAACTAGACTTTTGGAATAAGGGGAAAGGAAGAAAAGGCATAAAACAATTTCCCTTTCCATGACATTGACATGGAGTCCATTTGCCAAGCCTCTGGCTGTTGAGCTCTGGAGCAGAATAGTCTCTGCTGCCTGTTCACCAATGATAAATAATCAACATGAAGCCCTCTCTGTTCTAACTCCATATTTGATGATCTGCCTTGGATCTGAGAGGCTGTAAATTGCCTGAAGGAAGAGGTTGGACTAAATGCCTACATCCCAGGCTATTATGGCAAGTCTACAGAATGACATTTTCCCCTCCCTGCTTGCTGATTTACCTTTTTGTAGACATAATCAGTATTTACTATGTAACTATTTGTATTTGATGTCTGCATCCTGCAGCCGCATTATCCATTCTTTGCTGACATGAAAAACACAACTCTTCAGTCAAAAAAAAATGAATGAAGCAGGAAGGCTACCCAATGGGGATACTTATCTGCCCATTCGCAATGGAAACTGCTATAAGACATACATCTGACAGAACTGAAAACATACTCTGTGTTATGACTAATGGCAAGAAAGTTCTGGAGATACTATTGCCAATGTTTCAGTTATACACCATTGTGCATTATCGGGTTTGGGTCAGGGGGTGGGACATGCAGAAGGGGAGACTTTGGTCTGTTGGCTAGGCATGCAATATCCTTGCCAGGGTGCTTCCCATGTGAAAGCAATACTACAAGAGGGACCTGTGGAGGACTATATCTATAGAGATAAATATATACATACATATATGAGTGTTCATATGTATGTGTGCATCAGTGTGTGTGTGCACATGTATTGTGTCTGTCCATGCATGACTGTTGGTAATGCAGAATGTTGAATGTGTGATAGAGAATCACAGTATGACTATGGTACTTGATGTGCACGTGTGTGTATATGTGTGTGTGTGTGTGTGTGTGTGTGTGTGTGTGTGTGTGTGTGTGTGTGTGTGTGTGTGTGTGTGTATGTGTGTGTAAGTCAGTTGTGAATTGTGTAATGGATAACCGTTGGGCATAAGCACACTAATACCAAGATGATGCAGCTATGATCACTAGCTGGGGGTGTACTGAGCTGACCTCAGTCACTAGCTTTGTTCCCCCATAACCACTGAAGCACTGGTTGAATGAAAGGTGGACAAAGCTCTGTGGCTCACTGGTACATATGTGTCAGTGCATATGTTTGTGTATGTGGTGAGCTGAGTGTAGTGGACAACTGTTTCTGAGAGTGTGTGTGTGTGAGTGGATATACTTATATCTCATATATTATATAATGGGCTGACACCAGCTTGCTACCTGCCTGGGTGGGCTTCTTCCAGTTGCTTGGAGGAGGATATGTCCTGAGATGACATTGTTGCCTTGGTTGTCAGTGCCATTGCAGCATGGCTCAGGAGAGGTGGGGAAAGGTCCACAGTTCACCAGTGCTTGATGTGTGTGTGTATGAATGTGACTGTGTGTGCACTCACATGAACACCTATGCTGACCACAGTGTAATGCGCAAGGTTTGCCATCAAAATTTTGAAGGCTCGTTTACGAAAATTGTGTGGCCGCAAGTATGTTTTCAAAGTTTTACAATGCCAAACTGGAATAATATGAAATCATAATAACGAAAGTAAAGCTTGTTTCATTATTATGAGCTGAGCAACCAAGTGCTCCGAATTATGCGGAACACTCCGTATTCGACCATAAGCGAAAACCACTGTTCTGCTGTTCCGCATTGAACAGCTTTATATCCACTACATGGCTTTTGATTGGTTTGTATTCTGCAATTACTGCCACTCGGCTTCGCTGCATACAAACCAATCAAACAGGTACTCTGTTGTTCTGCATTGAACAACATTTGCTGTGCTACACAGTTTTTGATTGTCTCATATTCTACAATTTTAACCAATTGCCATTGCAGTATACAAACCAGTAAAATAACTGTTCCTGAGTACAGGAGCCAATGAAAGCTCCCAAATATGTGGCCATTCATGTAGGAACAGTAGGTATGTCAGAGGCCAAAAAACATGGATATTCCTTGTGACACAGTCTGGTGAAATGCCAAATGAATGAGACAGAAGTTATAAGAAGTTTGGTGGAGTCCCTTACAAAACGGCAGATGGGGATATTGAGTAACCACTCTGGCTCATCCTTCGACTGATTTGTTAAAAAAAAAAATGCAAATCAAAATGTAGTGCTGTATGTAAAGAAAGCTGCTTGTCACCATGTTTTGCTTACTTGAATTCCAGACCACTTACCAAAGCAAAAATAGTATGATACCAAAGTAGCTTTTAGTGGGAAAGCTGGTCTTGTTATAAAACCGAAGCTTACTGGTAGTGCATTTTCAGTATGTGCAGATAGTACAGAGAGGAGCCAGTTTTCCATTATTTGCTGAGGTAAACAGCTATGTTTAAGTTTATTCTTACACAGTAAACCAGTATTACTTTTCATGCCTCAGCTGCAGACTATGGTGTATTTTATGCCTGTCTTTGAAGACTATTATACAAAGATATATGCATATGTGTACACACAAATGCAGATATATACACACACATACACATGCCTCACATATATGTTCATATATATTTATATATGGGTGTATTGTGATACATCAAATGCACATATATATCAAATTTAAAACATTGAATCTCCATAAAATCAAATGTAAAACTATTGATCTCTCAGACACCCCCAACATGCATGCACACACACACACACACACACACACACACACACACACACACACACACGCACACACACACACACACACACGCACACACACACGCACACACACGCACGCACACACACACACACACACACACACACACACACACACACACACACACACACACACACCTACACTTACATAGGTAATAAACGGGTGGTCATAGCAAAATAAAAAAATAGTTACCCACTGTAACATAATCTCCAAACACAAAAACAAAACTGGACTTCCACTTTGATGAATCTTTTGCACATCCGCTAAACAAACAGCAAAATAACTACTAGAGCTAAAGAACTAAATTTTGCTTGCAACACAAATAGGACATGCTGGAGAGACAGATATGTACCTCTGAAAATTCCATTCTCTGGAATAGGCTGTCCATCTATGTGAAACAATGTCCCTGTTCTGTCATTATCTTATTTCATTCCTCTGTGATTTGCCAGAAAACTACATATTTTATGAGGAACAAGCCAAAAATATGAGGCAAAAAATTTAAAATTTGGGCATTCTGCAAAATTCTAAGCAGTTGAGAGGTATTACAAGGGTGAATATGTGTGTGTGTGTGTGTGTGTGTGTGTGTGTGTGTGTGTGTGTGTGTGTGTGTGTGTGTGTGTGTGTGTGCGATAGCTCTCAGTCTCTTAGCACAAGAAATGTGAACATAGCCTGAATTAATGTGGGGGCAAAGGCCCAGAAAAGAAACCAATTTTAAATATTGCTGTTATAAACTTAGAAAGTTGCTAGAATAAGAGGCTGGCTTTGTGTTACCATACATGTTCTCAAGGATATGATGTCTGTGGCTGAAATTTCTATCATTACCTTATTATTTAATTTCTCTGTGATTTGCCAATAAGCCACATATTTTATGAGGAACAGACCAAAAATATGAGGCAAAATTTGGGTATTCGGCAAAATTTTGGGAAGTTGAGAGGTATGGCAAGGGTGAGAGTGTGTGTGTGTGTGTGTGTGTGTGTGTGTGTGTGTGTGTGTGTGTGTGTGTGTGTGTGTGTCCACGCATATATTTTGGTTGAAAGGCCATGGCCATGGTGAAGGTACATTTTATGTGCAGTGCGAAAATAGGATGTTCGACATTTTGACTGTCACACATTGCTATGGAATGTGTTCCACATTGGCCTCTTAGCAGCTTGAGACCTATGATTATGTTTGGCATTGCGAATGGCGATCACGGTACAGTGAGGATCGGGGATTTTACCCTTTTCCCTCAATGCAGTGCAATCTCAGCTTGCTCCCCATATAAAATGTAAGAGGACATATGGACTTTCGAAACAGGAAGTCTAGTATGTCGAATGTCATTCATCACGTTTACGACATTCGACATTTAGGCTAAATTTTGTTTTTGCTTTCAGAATTTTAGTTCTTTCTTTTTATAGCAAGTTATCAAATTATTTTGCCTTCGATATTTTGATGGTAAACCAATGCACAAACACTTTTTAGATGTGCAGCCTGTATGCATGTGTGTGATTAGATATGCAGATCTGTCTGATTTGGGGGTGTTGTAATGGAAAACAGAAGAGCTGTGAGTGTTGGGTAGTTTACAATCATACCTCTCAAGTGAACCTGATTTTCAGGATTTTGACTCAAAGTTTTGCCCTGATTTACAATCCCTGGTGCTTTATGAAACATGTTCTGGATTATAATCAGCGAATAATAGCCTTCATTATAGATATAGCCTTCTCCTTCAGAAAATCTATTGATAGCTTTCTAAACAGTAGTGTTGCAATTTAAAACAAGTGCCCATTACTTGGGCCCTTTGTCCCTGATCCTGGTTTTGAAAGGTTGAGAGATATATAACAAAAAGAACTAATGCAGCAATACTGTCAAAAATGAGGTGGTCACTTTAGAGGCTTGTGATGTAATTCTTAAGTAAAATACAGAGAAACATTTCATTATTTTGTAAAATGTTGTATGAAATAATATTGTTCAAACTATGCAGTAACATAATTATATTTAAAGATAGCCATTTGAGCATCCAGAATGTATGCCAAATTGTGTTTTTCACTGACCACATTTTGAGGAATGATTATTTTTGCCTAAGTTCTGGACTGATGCATGAATTTTGTAGCATAATTTTGTGTGGTAGTGCTACTTATGAGCCAAGATTACAGAGAGATAAGAGGTAACACTTTTAGTGGCACTCCAGGCTAAGTGATTTGCTTGAAGTCTGTCGTTATGCACAGTTGATTCATTACCTAGCAAAACTGGAAGTGTGAGAATTTGGCTCACTGAAGGAAGGAGATGCAGGAACCTGGCCAACAGCTGAGATGCAGAAAGGTTTCACTGTAAAAAGTCTGCTTTATCTCAGTCATTTGATGACACTTTGTAAGCTGCTTACACAGAACATGTAACACAGTTGGAGAAGCATTTTTAAGACTTAGTGCAGCCCATTCAATGGCATTGGTTCTGTGGGCTTTCGAACTTAGCAGCTTTTTTCAGGTCTTTCATTCAAAGTGGCTGAAACTGTATGCTCGTCAATTTACAGAGGAATAACTTAATCTAATAGACTGTCCTCTCACAGTGCATTAGGAGACACATTTAGCATTCCAGGGAAACAAATTCTCATGAGGATGTCTACCCCCATGAGGAGATTCAGCGCTTAAAAAATAAAATACGTAATGAGTACATATTTGGATGTAGGCAGCTTTGGATAGTGTAGAAATTCATGAAATGATAAAAAAAATATGTTCTTTCATTTTTTTGTACAGTGGTCGTTTATACACACACACACACACACACAAATATATATATATATATATATATATATATATATATATATATATATAAAACACACACGTGTGTGCATATTATGTTTTATATATATATATATATATATATATATATATATATATATATATATATATATGTGCACACACACACACACACACACACACACACACACACACATACAGGGAAGCACTTAAGTCTGAACACTGATTTCATGAACAGACTTAACTGCTATATTTTTATACCAAATGTCAGTTTCATTTAGTTAATGTTTTGTCAGATCCACTTATGTCAAACTATTATAGCTGTGTGCATGGTGTACTTTGGGTTAAGGTAAGTGGGTTTGTGTCTTAATGCCCGAACTTTCAGATATGCTGTTTTTTCATTAGAGGTAAGAAAGTGTATGTGCGAATGTTTGCAGGTTAGGATTAGAGTTCTAAGTAAGGGTATAATTTGTGTTGTAAGTGTGTGTAGTGTATAGTTGTATGTCTGAGTGTTGTGCATTGGTACTTTTAGGGAAGGTTTTTTTTTTCATAAGGTGATGTGTAGGGCTAGGGTTGGGGCAGGGTTAGTGTTAGGCTTAGCACATACGAGTAAGGTAAAACAGGGGGGGAAAGCAGCCATCAAATCAATAAACACAAAAGACTGACTACACAGAACATTGAATGCACAAAGTACCTAAACACAAATAATTGAATACTGGCCAGAATTTCTGTATTACTGCAGCAGTATATGAATCTCAAAAACAAATTGGCAGCGTTTTTTGAAGGGGGATTAATACCCCATGCACTTTCATGTGTGGAGGGGCTGCACCGCTATATATCGCTGCCCTTGGTGCTACTGTCTCTTTACCTAACCCGTTCCTGTCAGTTAAATTCACTTGCAAACACCTCACCCAGTCTATCAGACTGCCTATAAGCTACTGACAATCGGGTTAGCATTCCAACATTCACAAAAACATGCATTCATCCTTATGTGCACTTGAATTTTTAGTGCTAAATTCTGGTTGCCCAAATGTGAATTTGACCATATAGAAGACACCCTTAAAGGGCTGTTAAACAATTACATTTTTTTAATCAAGATTAGTCTAACAATTAAAAAAACTGTCTTGACTGAATCTGACTTTTAATCTTATGCTAACTACCATAATTTATAATATGTAATCTTCACTTTACAGTTGTAATGAAGGAAATGCAAAGTTTGAAAGCTACAGTTTAGCATTGATAATATAATGAAACTGAAATTTATATAGTTTAACTTTTGTTACACTAAGTTAAAAAGCACAGGTAATAAAAGTAAAAAAAAACAGATAAAATATGAGAACTGAGAAGTTACAGTTTTTAGTTCTGTTAACATACAGTAAGTATTTCCACAGTTCAGGTCAAAAGTTATTTTTCTTTTAATTGTGACTTTTCACTTTGTGTGTGTGCTAGCCTACTACAAGGATAATCTTAATATCAATTCATTTTGGACAGTTCAGCCAAGTACTGCGGCATAAAGGTTTGTATGTGCTGGAGGAACAAAGTGGTACTCTTTTTTTTTGCCCATGATATGGCCTGCATAAGAGAAAATTCAATAGTAGCAGGCAAGGACAGATGCCTAAAAAAAACTAAATTATTTTCAACAAGAGAAAACCAATAAATCAAATCCATGCCTCCAGCAAATGGCTTGTGCACTCGCTGAACTAAAAAAAACCGTACATACTCTCACTCAAATAATTTGAAACTTTAATAGAATCAACTAGTAAGTGCTTTCATCTTTACAACCCAAAGACTTCATCAGACTAAGATCGTAAACGAGCATCATGTCACTTTTATTGTTTGAGAGGTTTACTTTTTAACTTACATTTCAAATTCAGTTAGCTTTACACATGTTTACAATTCAGGTGGTATTGTGGTGAAGACTCTTTAATGATGCTTGAATTTTTTTCTGCAGTACTCACATGGTACCATTGAGTTTGTTTACTGTCCATTCACAAATAAAAATATAGTCTGTCCATTTAACAATCATTTTGTATGTTTATGATGATCTTCATGTATACAGTATACAGTAACACTTATCAGATGATGTGTAAGTGTTTTACATACAGCAATAAACTTGGTGAATAAAGAAACAAAAGGTCTTTGTACTATGCAGTATCCAAATCAAAACCAAAGAACTTGAAACAGTGAGTAATATAAAACCTGAAGGTTTTTGTTACTTTATTTCAGGACCTTAAAATACATTAAAATGCATACTGACTGTAGTCTAACTTAAAATTTCAATTTAGTTATTAATCTTTTTAATCTCATGATTAAAAACTAATCTATCAATTTTTATTAATCACTAATCTTATTTTATATATACATACATATATATATATATATATATATATATATATATATATATATATATATATACACACACACACACACACACACACACACACACACACACATGTTATATATCTATTTATGTCTATTGGCTTGAGTGTATGTGTGTGTGTGTGTATGTATGAGGGAAAGAGAGAGATTTATATCAGTATATAAATATAGATAATATCTCTCTCTCTCTGTCTATATATATATAGTTATATATAACTATATATATATATATATATATATATATATATATATATATATAGCTGTATTTTAGTTAGTTGAATGGCCATAACAACAAACTTCAGAAGATCAAGACTGCATATCAAATACTGAAAACATCAAAACTGAGAAGTGCATGAGACGTCTGTTAATAAAATTGTAGTACAGCAGTGATTGGGAAATTGGCCCTTCCCCATCATTGGCAATCTCAAAGTTAGAATATGTAAGAAGCAGGGGAGTCTGGGACTTGACCCCCTGCAAAAAAAAAAGAGTAAATGTTTTTTGGGTGTCAAAGTTTCAGCATTCAATAATACTGTCTCTTATCTTCCGTTCAACTAACTGGGGATGCACAATCCAGTGCATTTCTTTGCGCTGGTCCCAATCCCTGATAAATGGGGAGGGTTGCATCAGGAAGGGCATCCGGCGTAAAATTTTGCCAAATCATACATGTGGACAACAAGTACAGATATACATACCGGATCGGTCGAGGCCCAGGTTAACAACGACCGCCACCAGTACTGTTGGCCAACAGGGTGCTGGCTGAAATTGGGCTACTGTTGGCCGAAGGAGGAGAAGAGGGAGAAGGCATGCCCGAAGGCAGGTAAAGGCTAGGACTGTGATAGTGAGGGCGGAATTTTGAATGTTGGCAGTATGACTGTTATAGGGAGAGAGCTAGCTGATATGATGGACCGAAGGAAGGTTGGTATGTTGTGTGTGCAAGAGACCAAATGGGAGGGGAGCAAGGCTAGGTGTATCAGAGGCGGGTTCAAATTGTTTTATCATGGTGTGGATGGGAGGAGAAATGGCGTAGGGGTTATCCTGAAGGAACAGTATGCTAAGAGTGTTTTGGAGGTGAAAAGAGTGTCGGATAGAGTGATGTTTATGAAGCTGGAAATTGATGGTGTAATGATGAATGCTGTTAGTGCATACGCTCCACAAGTTGGGTGTGCGATGGATGAGAAAGAAAAATTTTGGAGGGAGTTGGATGAAGTGGTGATGACTGTACCCAAGGGTGAGAGACTGGTGATTGGAGCAGATTTCAATGGGGGCATGTTGGTGAAGGGAACAGAGGGGATGAGGAAGTGATGGGTAGGTATGGTGTTAAGCAAAGGAATTCAGAAGGTCAGATGGTAGTGGATTTTGCAAAAAGGATGGACATGGCTGTGGTGAATACGTATTTTAACAAGAGGGAGGAGCATAGGGTGACATACAAGAGTGGAGGAAGATGCACGCAGGTGGATTATATCTTATGTAGAAGGGCCTTTCTGAAGAAGATTGGAGACTGTAATGTGGTGGCAGTGGAAAGTGTAGTTAGGCAGCATAGGATGGTAGTTTGTAGGATGATATTGGTGATCAAGAAGAGGAGGATGAGAGGAGCACCAAGGATCAAATGGTGGAAATTGAAAAAGGGTAATTGTGAGGTGGAGTTCAGGGAAGAGTTAAGACAGGCACTGGGTGGCAGTGAAGAGTTACCGAATAGCTGGGTAACTACAGCAGAGCTAGTAAGACATATGGATAGAAAGCTGCTTGGTGTGACATCTGGACAGAAGGACGATAAGGAGACATGGTGATAGAATGAGGAAGTACAGGAGAGTATACAGCGAAAGAGGCTGGCGAAGAAGAAGAAGTGGGATTGTCAGAGAGATGAAGAAAGTAGACAAGAGTATAAGGAGATGAGGTGCATGGCAAAGAGAGAGGTGGCGAAGGCTAAGGATAAGGCATATGAAGAGTTGTATGAAAGGTTGGACACTAAGGAGGGAGAAAAGGATCTGTACCGATTGGCTAGACAGAGGGACCGAGTTAGTAAAGATGTGCAGCAGGTAAGGGTGATAAAGGATAATGAGGGAAATGTACTCACAAGCGAGGAGAGTGTGTTGAGCAAATGGAAAGAGTACTTTGAGGGGCTGATGAATGAAGAGAATGAGAGGGAGAGAAGGTTGGATGATGTGTGGATAGTGAATCATGAAGTGCAGTGGATTAGCAAGGAGGAAGTAAGGATAGCTATGAAGAGATGAAGAATGGAAAGGCTGTTGGTCCAGATGACATACCTGTGGAAGCATGGAGGTGTTTAGGTGAAATGACAGTGGAGTTTTTAACTAGATTGTTTAATGAAATCTTGGAAAGTGAGAGGATGCCTGAGGAATGGAGAAAAGTGTTTTGTACCAATTTTTAAGAATAAGGGTGATGTGCAGAGCTGCAGTAACTACAGAGGGATTAAACTGATCAGTCACAGCATGAAGTTATGGGAAAGAGTAGTGGAAGCTAAGTAAGAAGGGAGGTGATGATTAGTGATCAGCAGTATGGTTTCATGCCAGGAAAGAGCACTTCAGATGCGATGTTTGCTCTGAGAGTGTTGATGGAGAAGTACAGAGAAGGTCAGAAGGAGTTGCATTGTGTCTTTGTGGACTTAGAGAAAGCATATGATAGGGTGCCTAGAGAGGAGTTGAGGTATTGTATGAGGAAGTCGGGAGTGTCAGAGAAGTATGTAAGAGTGGTGCAGGATATGTACGAGGGTAGTGTGACAGCGGTGAAGTCTGCGGTGGGAGTGACGGATGTGTTTAAGGTGGAGGTGGGATTAGATCAAGGATCAGCTCTGAGCCCCTTCTTATTTGCAGTGGTGATGGACAGGTTGACAGACGAGATCAGACAGGAGTCCCCGTGGACTATGATGTTTGCAGATGACATTGTGATCTGTAGTGAGAGTAGGAAACAGGTGGAGGAGACTCTGGAGAGGTGGAGATATACTCTAGAGAGAAGAGGAATGAAGGTCAGCAGGACTAAGACAGAATATATGTGTGTGTGAATGACAGAGAGGATAGAGGAATGGTGAGGATGCAGGGAGTAGAGGTGGCGAAGGTGGATGAGTTTAAATACTTGGGATCAACAGTTCAGAGTAATGGGGAGTGTGTAAGAGACACCAAAACAAAACTACCTGGAAAAGTGTGCAATCCAAAACTCTAACCAAACAACAAAGGCACACTGACATCCAATTCCTAAAGAAAATGCCACACCATAAAATCCGAAGGTTACTCTCTTTAATATAATAACGCTTATATTGTACACTACGTTTTCGTCCTGTCGCTTCCAAGACTTCATCAGATATAACATTAAGTGAGCAATCTTCGTTATATATTCTTCCCCCTCCCTTGCATCACCCAATTAATATTTTATTCCAGTTAACTAATTAAAAACATTTTTTTAAAAACACAGACATCAAAATCTCCTAAAAAGTCCTGTATTCTAAAGTTAAAAGTGATGTCAATATAAATAACCTTTCAATATTGAAACAATAATACTAAATAATATACCATGTTTACCTTTAAAAATAATGTCAATGTTTTATAAGACGGATAGTACAACTTATTAAGACAATGGTATTAAGTGAAATGCCATATTTGCTTTAAAAGTCGTGTCAATACTTAATACGTTGTTGCAGAAGGTACCACATAACACACACACAAAAGTAGAGGACAAATGTACGCAACTTTACCTTAAATTTCCATCTAACAGCTATAGTGTTATAATTTGGCTGCCCTAAGCTTTAAGACTGGTACTAAAGAAATGTAGTCGTTAAGCCCTGGCTTGTTAGTGGCTTCCAGTCTTAACTGCCAAAATAATTAACAAAATTCTATTGTGGTCTCCCAAGGTCCTCCCGGTGACTTTTCTCTATAACAAAAAACCCATAATTAGCTGAAGTGCAGGTAATCAAATGTGTGTAAAGGGCATTATTTTCTTCCATTTTTTTGATGTCATTAAGATGTTCGTAAATCCTTCTTTTATACTTTCTAGTGGTTTTCCCTATGTAAAATGCTCCACAGGTGCTGCACATAGCTAAATATACCACTCCAATGGTGTCACAGTTTGCAACCCCATTTGTTTTAAGTGTTACCCCTCTCTCATCCAGAACTAATGATCTGATATTGTTAATCCTCGTTCATTCCTTACGCATGGGTATCTGTTCCGACCTTGGAACCGAGCCGGCCATTTTCCAAGCTTGCGTCAGCTTCAAACTCTCGAGCTAAACTCTTACCCACAATCCCCTCTCCCTGTTACCTCAGAATGTTAAGTTGTCTATCTCGCCTTCATTCTTGCTGGATGGGTTCGGAGCCGACCTCGGCTCCGACTCGGCCACTCTAAAAGCTCGAGAGTTGGTTCCACCGGCTCGAGGCTCCCCTTATATCCCACAATGCTAGGCGTGAGTTACCTCAGATCTCGTTTGCCACTACAGCATCGAGGTGTTGGTTTTTCTACCGGCTTGTTGGTAAGTGTATTTTTTGTGAAATTAGCATACTTAAAACCCTATATTTTTAGGTTTAAATATATTTCCCTTAGTGTAGTGGATTTCTACCCCTGTTATCCGAAAAATCCCATTTTTTTCCCACAAGAACTTTTAAAGTTCTCTCTCGGGCCTTCTGGCCTTTCCCCATCCCCTAGTGGTGTGTGTGTGTTACTCTTAATTAAACTTTAGTTAATTGTTTATTTTTGAGTTTAGAAGTAAAATTAGTGTAATCAGTGTGTCTGTTTGAGTGTGTGTGATTACACTTTTTTGTCTAGGATGTCTAAAGACACAAAGGTCTCAGGCTTCAAGAAGTGTGATGCGTGCTGTCAGAAAATGTCTCTGACAGACGGTCACACTTCTTGTGTCTACTGCCTGGGGCCTTTGCACCTGCAGGACTCCTGTGCTGTATGCCACGGCTTCAACCCCAGGGTCCTGCAGGAAAGAAAAAATAAGTTGATCCTACGGGGTCTTCTTAAGCCTGAGGATTCCCTTTCTGTCTCTGGGAAGCCCTGTAAGGCTTCTAGGTCCTCGGCTCCAGCTACTGAGCCGAGACCTAAAGCTACAAAACCTATGTCTGCATCTGCTCCGGCTGGAGCCGATGAGTCTACAGCTTCTGTGGTTCCCTCGGCTCCGGCTGGAGCCGAGGTAGTAGAAATTCCCTTGTCGGCTCCGACCAGACTTTCGGAGCCGACATCTAGGAAGAGATCCAGGTCACCATCCCTTGGCTCCGTTCATTCGGCTCCAGCATCTCCTCTGCTGTCTGAACGGAGCCATAAATCTCACTCCTCTAGGTCATCGAGGCTGTCAGATCATGACCTCCAGAGGGTAGTGAGTCGACTTCTTAAGTCCGAGGCACTGGCCCAAATGCTTCAGAGCCCGACTCATCAGTCGATGCCTGCCCCTGTCCATCAATATATTCCTCCTCCGACTCCGTTGAGCTCGGAGCCGGGCGTTCGAACCGAGACTGTGGCAGCGTCGGAGCCGATACAGGTGTCTTCGGCTCCGTCATCGGCTCCGATTTCTTCTTTCGAGGATTCTCGGCGCCGGACTTCCCTCGTCGGCTCCGAGGGGGTGAGTGGCATCGGACCCTTGTCCGACCCGCTCTTCCTCTCGGAGCTTCGGCTGGTGAGTTCGGCTCCGACATCGGCCTCGGAGCCATCACTGTCGGTGCCGAGGGAGGTTCTCAGCTTCTCGGGCGGGACCTCTGGCTTTGCCTGACAGGGGTGCGTTGAGGTCATGCAGAGTGTGTTAGAGCCTGGCTCTACTCCACAGTCAGCTCCGTCCGCCCCTCCTCACGGTGCCTCAGGTCAAGTCGACTCACTCCCTCATCCCGGACCGCAGAGAGCCAGCTCCTCAGGAACCCCTGTGGGATTTCATCCTCTTCCGAGGCCTCTCCTGATTTGGCAGAAGAGCCCCTCGGAAGAGGAAGTGTAAGAGGAAACACATTGACTCACCTGAGTCCATCACATCTGACACAGATTTAGATGATTCCGAGGGTTCCCCCGTTCCCCTTCTGAAGATGTCTCCTTTGCAGACATTCTCAAAATCCTCAAACAGAGGGGAAATTGGCCAGCCCTCAGCCCTTCGGAGGATGAATCTGTGTACCTTGAGGCGTTCGGCTCTCATCCTTCCACCTCCTGGGTGTCTCCCCCCTTTGACCCCCTCATGCAGGTGGTAGCTAAAAAGGCATGGACGGCTCCTGATTCAGTGGACCCCACTCCCAGGAGACCCTCAAAATTCATAACGGCACCATCAGACAAACAGTTCTTGACAAAAGGAGTTTCTGTGGATGCTATGGTGGTAGCTGCTGCCACTAAGAAGGAACTAGCTGATCCTTCAGTACCTGTCCATCCACCTAACAAGGAATCTAGGTCCATGGACAGGTACGGAAGCGGATGTTCTCGTCAGCGACATTTACTATCGTTAAGCTGAACTACCTGTGCCATTTCACTCGTCTTCAAAGGGACTTGATTAAAGAAGCGAGTGACATGTTGAAGGACCCTACAGCTGCGGGTTTTCAAGATAAGATGAACACGCAGCTGGCTACCCTTAACTCCATAGCCAACTCCTCCATGCGCCTCCTTTCTTACGCGGCTGATGGAGCGAGTAGGGCCGCAGGGACAGGTGTGGCCTTACGTAGGCATGCCTGGATGCGGCTATGCAATTTTGCGGACCCTTCAAGACGTCTTTCACTAACTCCCGTTTGATGGATCATCTCTTTGGTCCTCAAGTGAAAGAAACCTTGACTAGGTGCGAGACTGATGGCAAGACTCTTTCTGCCGTTGGAGTCCGTTTTCTACTCCTTCTAGGCCTTACCCCAAAGGCCAGAAAAGTGGGAAAATGTGGTTCCGTAAACAATCTCAAGGGACTTAGCCTGACGACAAAGTCGTTTCCCGCCAGAGGCAGAGGCGGAATAACAATGGTAGACGCCCTCGAGGCAGGGGCTCCAGAACCAGGGCAATCGGGAAGCCTTCTCTGATAAGCCCTTTCAGCATCCCTGAGGTGTTGCCCGACTGCCCACCTTCGGAGGCAGTCGGGGGAAGATTGTCACTGTACCCAGAAGCCTGGCTATCCCTGACTCAAGACAAATGGGTACAGTCCGTCATTTCCGAAGGCTATTCTATCCCCTTTCTTCGGATTCCAATCCAATCAAAAAAATCCCTTCCAGATGTTCCACTCGCTCAAAGGGATCTAGCGGTTTTGGAAATTTCAAAACTGCTTGCAAAAAGAGCAATTCAGCCAGTTCCAGCAGACCAGAAAGGATCCGGAATCTACTCAAGGTTCTTTTTAGTTCCAAAGAAAACAGGGGACTGGAGACCAATTTTGGATCTCAGTATCTTGAACAGATCAGTCAAGAAAACAAGATTTCGGATGGTCACGCTGCAATCCATCCTTTCCCTATTGGGAAAAGGCAACTGGATGTGCTCTATAGACCTTCAGGATGCGTACTATCACATAAAAATGAACAGACGCTCCAGAAGATTCCTCCGCTTCAGGCTGGGAACCAGTCATTTTCAGTTCAGGGCCCTGCCCTTTGGTCTCACCACTGCCCCCGGGTGTTTACCAAATGCATGGCAGTGGTAGCTTCTCACCTGAGACGACAAGGATTCCAGGTGTTTCCATATTTGGACGACTGGCTCCTCACAGCTCCCACCAAGCATCTCCTTCTGATGGCCAGGGATTACACTTTTCGCATTTGTCAAAAGTTAGGCATTTCAATAAATTGCGAAAAGTCTGTTTTGTCGCCTTGTCGTGCTATTACTTTCATAGGCGCAAATCTAGACACAGTAGACATGTCTGTGAGACTAACACATCAGAGAATAACAGACATTCACAAACTGGTCTCACTCCTTTTCAACAACAACAGAATCAAAGCCAGGTTAGTTCTGAAAGTGTTGGGAATTATGGCGGCGATACCTCTGCTTCCATTAGCCAGATTCCACATGCGGATCCTTCAATGGATGCTCTTTACACAATGGTCATACCAGCAACTTCCAATGTCTCACACCATTATGATCACGGCGTGCAGAAATCATCTCATGTGGTGGATGTCTTCCCCTCAGCTCTTGTTGGGAAGACCCTTTGTTCCCCCCTCCGGTTGCTACTCTGACAACAGATGCCTCCCTGATCGGGTGGGGGGCATTATCAGGGCAGGACGGTCCAGGGCACATGGCAACCAAACGAATGCCACTTGCACATAAATGTTCTGGAGATGAGAGCAGTGCTTTTAGCGTTGCAAGCCCTTCAAGACTCTCTTCCCTTGGGAACGATTGCAATCCAGACAGACAATATGTCTGTAGTGTGGTACATCAACAAACAAGGCGGAACCAGGTCATACCCCCTGTGTCGAGAAGCCCTCAGATTGTGGCAATGGGCGATTTCTTCTCAGCGGTTTCTGATAGCAACGCACATTCCCGGGAAGTCCAATCAAATTGCGGACAAGTTGAGCAGAGCTATCCTCATGCCTCACGAGTGGTCTCTGAAAGACTCTGTAGTGAGAGAAATTTTCCTCAAGTGGGGTCAGCCTTGCTGCGATCTTTTGCTACTCCCCAAAACAGCAAGTGCAGAGAATATTTCACTCTATTCCCTTTACCAGGCCAACCCAGCAGAGACGCTGTAGTCCAAGTTTGGCCCCGGGACTTCTGTATGCATTTCCTCCTTCCCACTAATCTCTCAAGTGATACAGAAAGCTATCGCTCAGAAGGCCTCATTGATCCTCATTGCTCCTTACTGGCCTCGACAGGTGTGGTTCCCCTTTCTACATCAATTTCTATTGAGCGACCGTGGCATCTGGACCTAGTTCCAGATCTTTTGATCCATCAGTCGGGTCAGTTACATCGCTCCCTCCCCTCTCTGAACCTCACTGCTTGGTTCCTCCAGTTCCAACCTTAGCCAGGCTTCCTCAATTATCTCACTCTGTTCGAGATATTTTGATAGCTTCCCATAAATCTTCCACTTGGAAGATTTATTTGAGTAAGTGGAAACGCTTCACTTATTGGGCTCAAGGAAGGGACATAGATCCTTTCACTGCTTCCATCCAAATAGTCCTTGATTTTCTAGCTGAACTCTTCCATGCAGGTTCATCTCCTCTACTCTTAAAGTTCAATTGGCAGCTATTTCTAACTTTCATGTGGGTATTTCTGAATCTGCCTTAATGTCCCACAAGCTTTGCAAAGCATTTTTGAAAGGAGTTTTTCTTCTCAGACCTCCTATAAGAAATCCTCCTTCTCCTTGGGACCTAAATTTAGTTCTTGCTTCTTTGATTCTTCCCCCTTTCGAACCTGCAGTCTCCTGTTCTTTAAAATTGCTATCATGGAAGACTCTCTTTCTGGTAGCTATTACTTCAGCTAGAAGAGTTTCAGAACTTCAAGCACTCAGCTGTCGACCTCCTTATCTATTGTTTCATAAGGACAGGGTATCCTTACGAACGAACCCGTCCATTTTTGCCTAAGGTAGTCTCGACGTCAAATCTAAATCAAAGCATTGACCTCCCTGTCTTTTTTCCAGAATATTCCAATAGATCTGAACAAAAATTACACTGCCTGGATGTTCATCGTCAATTGAGGTACTATTTGGATAGAACAAAACAATTCAGAAAATCTGACCAGCTGTTTGTCTCCTATGCGGAAGGCAGAAAGGGACTTTCAGTTTCAAAGGTATCATTATCCAGATGGTTAACATCTTTGATTTCCCTTGTATATGAAATTAGACACCAAAAGCTGCCTAATAAACCTAAGGCCCATTCCACCAGAGCTTTGGCTACTTCTTTAGCCTTCCAAGACAGACTGCCTATTGACACCATTTGTGCAGCGGCTACTTGGGCTACTCCTCACACTTTCATTTCTCATTATAAGTTGGATTTAGCTTCTAGGCATAGAGCTAACTTTGGTTCCACTGTTCTCAGGAGTCTGTTCCGTTAGGCCACCCGGGACAAGGTGCTAGGGACGCGGTCCCATCCAGCAAGAATGAAGGCGAGATAGACAACTTAACATAAAGAAGTTATGTTCTTACCATAACGTTCCATGTTAGTTGTCTTCTTCGCCTTCTTCTTCGTCCACCCTCCTGCCCCCTGGCCTGGACAGACCTAGAGGAGTTATGATTGTGACCTCTCTTTCTACCACCTCTATACTTTAGGTATATGCTCTGCTGTGCATATTTCCTGAATCAGGATGTAGGTCACCCTTCTCTTCTCCCTTATTTATAGAGGTGGATTTTGTTACTAATTATTCTATTACTATTATAGGCTGGGCCTAGCTTACAAACGAGATCTGAGGTAACTCACGCCTAGCATTGTGGGATATAAGGGGAGCCTCGAGCCGGTGGAACCAACTCTCGGGCTTTTAGAGTGGCCGAGTCGGAGCCGAGGTCGGCTCCGAACCCATCCAGCAAGAAGAAGGCGAGAAGAAGACAACTAACATGGAACGTTATGGTAAGAACATAACTTCTTTTTTCGTTTGCCGCATTGCCATTCGGTCATGCCACGCTGCTTCTCTTGAGCTAAGTATAGTTATTTGTTGTTTAATAGCCATTTATATTACTTTTCTGTCAGAAAAGTTTCTATTTCATTGTCTCTTACCCTATCGCATCTAACGACCATATTTTCTTCAGGTTTTTCTTCTCTTTTCTCTACCTTTTTACCATGAGGTATTTTCCCCTTACCATCGTTGGTAATCCTTCCCTTTGTCTCTTACCTTCGGGTATTCATTTGTACTATTGCTGGTACCCTTTTCTGCTTTCTAATTTAGCTATCATGACAGATAAGAAAGATAGTTCAGGGTTAAACGGTGTTCTGATTGTGGACACAAACTGCCTACTTCTGATGCACACTCTTTGTGCGTTTATTGTTTGGGGACGTCCCACTTATCTGTTGACCCACCCTGTACTATTTGTGAAAACGTTTCAAGTAGAACCTTGTTGGAAAGGAAAAACAAGCTGTTACTGAAGGGACTTCTTAAATCTCCCTTTTCAGAGGCTATTTCTGGGTCGGAGGCCTCAACCCCTCCTAGAACCCATAAGAAAATCTTGGATGTTCCTACCAAGGCTAAATCTTTGCCTTCATCCCTGGCTGGGGACTCCCGCCAACCAAAACCTAAAAAGGCTAAAGTTTCGGCTCCGGAGCTCACTCAGGTAGCCCCAGTGCTTTTGGTGCCTAGACCTTCGGCTCCATTAGTGATCTCGGCTCCGTCTTCTCCTGCAGCCTTCACTATATCGGCACCGAGGGGCTCCTCGGTTCAGACTATTACCACTGTATCGGCACCGACCGTTCAGTCGGCGCAGACCTTAACCACCTCGGCTCCGACATCTTACTCGGAACCAAAGCCTTTATTGTTGACTCCAGTTTTGTCGGTTTCAGCTTCGGCACCGACAACCACTTTGGCACCGATCCCTGTGTTGGTGCAGACCATTACCTCGGCACCGATGACTTCTTCGGTGCAGACACCCGTAGTCCAGTCTCTCTTTGCACCGTTGTTCTCGGTGCGGACTGGTGAGATGGGCACCAAGTTTGCCTCTTCTGTGGACAGACCTGTTTCTCCCTCAGTCTCCGTGAGGTCCACTAGAAGTCTTTCTGAACATGATGTGTTGTGTCTTGTGGATCAGGTGCTCCTGGCCAGAGGTATCCCGCCCCCCAGGACCTATCCTTCCTTGGGAGGTGATCACCCATCTCCAAAGACCCCTTCTTATTCTCCTCCTTCATTGCCTATGAAGTCCATGGATATAGTACAGTCGTCCCCTTCTGCGGTTCCCTTTATGGATCTCACTAAGGAACCGCAGTTGCCTTCGTGGCAGGAAAGTTTTGCTATGACCCAGGATGTCAGTTGTGACACGCATAGTTTGCTGCTCCACAGCCATCCAGGGACTCCGGGTCAGCAGACTGAGCCACTTAGGGGAGGGGTGACCCCTGTCCCAGGCATTCACTCTTCTTCAGGTGGACCAGCCTTCCAACTGATGGAGAAGGCTTTCGCTGCTGCTGGAGATACTGGACTGTCTATCCCTCCGCCCTCCTCTGGTACACTGATTTCACAAATCGCACCGAGCGGACACCGGGTGCAAGTGCATATTCACACAGGAAACCCCTTTTCCGCTGTCTTCCCCAGCTTCTCCCGCTAAGGAAGTCCACTGGAAAAGTTTGTGTAAGAGGAAGCACATGGACTTCACAGAGGAGTCCCTTACTGAAGACACAGATTTTGATGAGGGGGAAGGATCCCCTCGGTCACCCTCTGAGGTATCCTTTGGTGATATCCTCGAAATCCTGAAACAGAGAGGTGACTGGCAGTCCTCTAATCCGACCTCTGAGAAATCTGTGTTCCTACAGGCCTTTTGCGCCCAGCCCCCTACCTCCTGGGTTACTCCACCTGCCGATGAACTTTTCCGGCTTATTGTGCAGCATGCTTGGAAGGCTCCTGACACCGTCGAAGCTATTCCCTGGAGGCCAGATAAAATTTTCTCCCCTCCTGCTTCAGATCCCCATTGGTTAAAAGGTCTTCTTATGGATGCTTTGGTGGTGGCGGCCGCAACAAAAAAGGATCTGGCAGAAGAAGAAAGCCAGACTGTCCATCTGCCTAACAAAGAGTCCTGGGCCCTGGACAGGATAGGGAAGCACACCTTTGCATCAGCGACCTTTACTGTCAGGTCTCTGAATTATATGGCACACTTTACCAAGCTTCAAAGGGATCTGATTTCTGAGCTTTCTGAAACCTTGGCTGGTGCCATGTCTGATGAGGTTCGTGACAAAGTGGCCTCTCAGCTGGCCACCATTGAGTCAGTATCCAACTCCTCTATGCGACTGATATCTCACGCATCAGAAGGAGCTGCTAGAGCAGCGGGTTCAGCTGCGGTCTTGAGACGACACGCCTGGATGCGCTTGTGCAATTTCACAGAACCCTTTAAGGCTTCCATTCTTAATGCTCCCATTGAGGCCTCCTCATTGTTTGGATCCAAAGTTAAAAGCACATTGGCCAGATGTGAACAGGACGGTAAGACCCTTTCTGCCATAGGTGTCTGTTATTCTTCCCCTCAACGTGCTTTCTTCCGAAGCCAAAAGAGTGGGAAGATATGGTTCATGAAATCTCAGGGTCCTTTCCGTGACACACAGGCAGAGATCCTAGAGGCAGAGGGGGAAACTCACAGGGAAGACGCTCCTTTCGGGGCAGAGGGGGTCCACATAACCAGGGTTCCAGGGATTCTTTCCCTGCCCAGTCCTACTAGCGCTCTTGAAGAGCGGCCCAACTCCTTTCCTCTGAAGGTGGTTGGGGGATCTTTCTCCTTGTACCCTTCTGCCTGGCTAACCATCACCACCGATTCTTGTACAAAGGATTATAACAAGAGGTTGTCATATTTCCTTTGATCTTTGGCCTGTCCCTTCAAAAAACCTTCCCGACATTCCACCCAGTCAAAGGGAAGAAGCAGCACTAGAGATAGAAAAGCTGCTAAGAAAGAGAGTCATCCAAAAAGTCCCTCCAGACCAGATAGGATCGGGATTCTACTCAAGACTATTTTTGGTGCCAAAGAAAACCGGGGACTGGAGACCAATTTTGGATCTCAGTGTATTGAACAAGTTTGTGAGAGTACAAAAATTCTGGATGGTCACAATACAGTCCAGACTCCCGCTTTTGGAAAAAGATGATTGGATGTGCTCGATAGATCTTCAAGGTGCGTACTACCACAGAAAAATGGACAGGCCATCAAGAAAATTTCTGCACTTCCGTGCGGGAGCCAGTCACTACCATTTCAGAGTACTGCCCTTCGGACTCTGTACAGCCCCCAGAGTGTTCACAAAATGCATGGCAGTTGTCACAGCTCACTTGCGACTTCAAGGATTCCAGGTGTTTCCGTACCTAGACGATTGGCTCATTTCTGCCCCCACCAGACATCTGCTGGAAGAAGCCCTGGCATACTCTCTCCTCACTGCACAAAGGCTAGGCATAACCATAAACTGGCAAAAATCCAATCTCACCCCATCTCAGTTGACCGAATTCATAGGAGTTATCTTGGACACAAAGAACTGCAAAGCTGCTATTCCAGAGCACAGAATTTTAAGGATAAAGCAACAACTTGATTCCAATCCTTTCAAGGGAGAAATCCATGGCTCACTCGGTTCTACAGCTGTTGGGTTCCATGACAGCCTCCATCACCATTGTCCCCCTGGCCAGGTTTCACATGAGGCTTCTACAATGGCTACTGCTCACCCAATGGTATCCCTTTCAGCATCCTCTTTCAGCCATGATTCGAGTAACCCACAGGTGCCAACAGGATTTAAATTGGTGGATGACACACAATCTGTCACAATGGTCTCGCCCCTTCTCCCCCCAGCAACCCTAGGCCACAGTGACCATGGACGCCTCCCTGATGGGGTGGGGGGGGGCTATGTCAGGGACAGACAGTCCAAGGCACTTGGTCTGAACTGGACACCCATCTGCATATAAATGTTCTAGTTCTGAGGGTGGTGCTTCTGGTGTTGTAAGCATTCCATCCCCTGCTGCCGTCTGGGACAATTGCAATTCAATCAGACAACATGGCGGTGGTCTGGTACATCAGCAAACAAGGTGGAACCAAATCTCCCCCCCTTTGTCGAGAGGCCATGAGGATATGGCAATAGGCAATGGCTACCAACCGTTTTCTTCTAGCAACGCACATTCTTGGGTGTTTCAACGTGATAGCAGACAGACTTAGCAGGTGCATTCTTCATCCTCACGAGTGGTCCCTGAATCCCTTGATAGCGGCGGAGATATTCCACCGCTGAGGCCATCCTTGCTGCGACCTCTTTGCATCCCCGACCAACTACAAATGCAGCAATTACTTCGCCCTGATTCCCCCTCCAGGACAGTCACCCAGGGACACTCTAGTCCACGATTGGCCCTCGGGTCTTCTTTAAGCATTCCCACCCTTTTCCCTCATTCCCCAGTTTCTGAAGATAGCCCGTTGGTGGAAGAGCAAGGTGATCCTCATAGCACCATATTGGCCTTGACAGATTTGGTTCCCCTCACTTTTGGCCTCACCTACTAGATCGACCATGGATTCTCCATCCAACCCTGGAGTTGATCTCACATCCACAGAACCTGATTCATCCCAACTTAAACAGCCTGAAGCTCACGGCTTGGCTACTCCACTTCCCTTGATTGCCAGGCAGATTGATCTTTCTTTAACAGTACGTGACATTCTCATTGCATCTCATAAGTCTTCCACTAGAATTACTTATCGGAGCAAGTGGAAAAGATTTACCTGTTGGCTGAAAGATAAACAAGTTGATCCCTTCTCAGCACCAGTGTCAATAATACTAGACTATCTGGCCGACCTTTTCCAATCGGGTCTATCGGCCTCTGCCATTAGAGTTCATTTGGCTGCAATTTCTAATTTTCATGAGGGTGTCCAAGATTCCTCTCTTATGTCCCACAAATTGTGCAAGACCTTCATAAAAGGTGTGAATCATCTGAATCCACCTTTTAGAGAACCTATTCAGCCATGGGATTTATCTTTAGTTCTACCAGCTCTGACAATGCCACCTTTCAAACCAGCTTCTTCTTGCGACCTCAAGCATTTGTCATGGAAAACCTTGTTTTTCGTCGCCATTACTTCTGCCAGATGTATTTCTGAGCTTTAAGCTTTATGTATCAAGAGTCTATATTTGATTTTTCATAGAGATAGAGTGTCTCTGAGAACTAATCCATCATTTCTGCCAAAACTGATCTCTTAAATGTCCATTAATCAAACCATTGAATTGCCAGTTTTCTTTCCCAGTCATTCAAACAGAGGAGAGTATTGCCTACATACCCTAGATATCCACAGGCAAATCCGTTTTTACTTAAACAGGACTAGGTCCTTTCGTAAATCTGACCAGTTATTTTTGGCCTTTTCTGGACCTAGATTAGGATCTGCTGTTGCTAAGGTCACATTAGCTAGATGGTTGAAGGACTGTGTGACCTTCATTTATACACAACGTAATATCACGTTGCCTACTACCATGAAAGCTCATTCAACAAGGTCGGTGGCAACTTCTGCTGCCTTCCATGCCAGAGCTTTTTTACATGACATCTGTTCAGCTGCAACTTGGGCTACGCCTCATACCTTCATCAATCATTACAAATTGGATTTGGCCTCCAGGGGAAGAGCATCTTTCGGTTCTATGGTGCTCAGGAATGTCCTTCCATGAGAGCCTCCCAGGAATAGAGGTAGCTGGGGACTCTGTCCCATGTGTAAGGAATGAACGAGGATTAACAATATCAGATAAAGAAGTTATGTCTTACCATAACATTCCATCTGTATTGTTGATCCTCGTTCAGTCATTACGACCCTCCCTCCTTCCCCCTCCTGTGGTTTCTAGTTGATCTCACCATCCGGTTCTCTTAGGTTATTTCACCAGAGGTAGCCTCTGCCTTCTTTGACTTGCAAACTCAATCTGAGGTAACAGGGAGAGGGGGATTGTGGGTAAGAGTTTAGCTCGAGAGTTTGAAGCTGACGCAAGCTTGGAAAATGGCCGGCTCGGTTCCGATACCCATGCGTAATGACTGAACAAAGATCAACAATACAGATGGAACATTATGGTAAGACGTAACTTCTTTTTTCTCCTTGCAAAACATGTGGGCACTGGGAGCACTTCCCACATTTGTATGTTCCTGTTTTTCTCTTGTTGTACCCCTTCCTTATTGTTTCTAGTAACTCTTTGATGTTCCTCCCCTTTCTATAGGTGAATTTTAAGGGATCTAAAAACATTTTTTCCAGGTCTGAATACTTGCTAAACCTATTCCAGTTGTTTGAAACTATATTTCTAATAAATCCAGTATTGGCACTGTAGTTTAATACATAGTTACTACTCCAATTGATGGAATCTTTTGTTTCTTTCCCTTCCCCCCTCGTCACTGGTGGAGGTTCACCCAAAATAGGAGCAAATTTCTTCCTTCTTTCCTCCTTAAATTCAACTCTAATCTCATCAATAAGTGGTAGGGGATATACTCTTTCTATAAACATGTCTTTCAATTTTTGACTTTCTGTTTCAAAATCATCATCTTCCGAGGTCATCCTGCAACTCCTGATAAATTGTCCTCTCACTATAACCCTCTTGTGCCAAAATGGATGTGCACTCGAGTAAAATAGGTAGGAGTTGGAGAAAGTGTTCTTTTTGAAGACATTAGATTTAAATTGCTTAACTTCAATTATCTTTTCCAGGGCCACATCTAAATACTCAAGTCTCTCCTTAGAAATAGTGTGGGTGAACTTTAAAAATTCAGTAGTACTGTTTATGTATTCAATAAACTTATTCAATTCTTCTTCTGGTCCGGACTAAAAAATAACTATGTTGTCCAGGTATCTACGGTAGTAATTCCAGTGTTTAGAAAAACTGGAATATAAAATATATTTCTCCTCCCAGTTGGAAAGTACCAAATTGGCATACATGGAAGCACAACTTGCTCCCATGGCTACTCCACTAGTCTGTTTAAAAAATTCCCCCTCAAAGAAATGAAAGTTATTTGTTAGCACTAGCTCCATAAGCTTTATTATTAACCCTATTGAACCATTGTCAAGGTCCCCTTTGTACCTCAATGCTTCTTCGAGCCATTCTAATCCATCCCTGTGAGGTATCACATTAAACAGGTGTTGGACATCCAAAGTGACAAATATTAGCTCATTACTATAAAAATTATTGTTAATACTCCTTAAAAAGTCCCAGAGTCCTTAAGGATTCCCACTCTCCCTGTCCAAACGTTTTTAAGTTTATTGCCCAAAAATGTGGCTATTGGATACGTTTTGGATCCCGTAGCAGCCACAATAGGTCTAAATGGTGGATCGTCTAAATTTCTATGGACTTTCGGGATCCCGAATATAGATGGTACTTTGGGCTTGTCTGTGGATAAAAAATTATATGTATCCAGATTAATGTCTCCTTCTTCCTTTAATTCATTCAGTATGAAGTCTATTTTTCTGTATGCCACATTAATTTTGTTTCTAGAAACTCTTGAATATCTATTTGTATTATTAAGCATTTCCAGCATTTTAGCTGAGTATAAAATGCTATCCATAATAACCACCCCCCCCCACCTTTATCAGGCTTCATTACCCAAATGTATTGGTTGTCTCTTAATGAAGTGAGAAGCAAATTTTCGTCTTTAGTAAGATTAAATTGTTTCCTTCTCCTCCTAAGACTTTCCCTAAGCTCTTTCTCAACCTGTCTTTCAAAATTCAACAGTTGTGGATGAAAAGGGGGATTATATGTACTTTTCTTTTTATTTTTGTTCTGAAAACTAATCTGGTTATTCCCTTCCTTATACTGTTCTATAATCAACTCCAAATTCTTTTTACGTATGAATAACTTCAAATCAGTCAGGGTTCTAGAAATGTCTTCTGCATAACTAGGAACATATTTGAGGCCTTTGCAAAAAAAATCAAAATGTGTCCTGGTGACCTCCAACCCACTATAGTTGTAAATACTAAAGTTCTGATACAAATACCTGCTACCTTCAATAACTGTATTTTCCTTGTCTGCTTCAGTGGTACTTCTAAAAAAACTTGTCCCATTTAAATCTGTGCTCAAAAACGCCTCCTGTTTGGGTACCCACCCCCTTGTCTTTGATAATAATTAACCGGTCCATGTTCTCTGATTCTCTCAGACCTCCTGGGTTCAGGAAATTCTTGGGGGTCATCTAAGTCATAACCTCTCTCCCTATTGTCATTATGATGGTTAAAACTTTCCGCATTGTCTCTTCTTCCTCTAAAGTTACCTTCATAACCTAGGGAACCACCTTCCAAGTTATGTGGCCCTCCCTGTTGTTTATAAAATCCCTTCGTTTTAGGTTTGGGATAACTAGTTTTGTCCTTTTATGTCACGTTTCAATTTCTTACATTTTCCTTCATACAGAAACTTACATTTGTCGTCTATTTTGACTTTCATGTTAATATATTTAATCTTCTCATCCTCAATAGTAAATAACAAATCATTAACAATTAGTAGGTTGATTCTCTCAATGTCAGATAACAGTTTCTCCATTTCCCTTCCATTTTCTTTAATAATAGTCCTAAGTATATTCAACCCACAATTGTTGAAAATTTCCAGCAGTTCTAAATGGAATTCACTACCCTCTACTACATTGTTGGGGTATTTGTATATACGTAGCCCCTTTGGTACTATCCCTGTCTTAACACATTCTTGTAAGTAGTTGTTATCTATACACAAAGTTTTCTATTTCATCTTGTCATATAACATGCTCATATTTGTATTATAACTGTTAACGTTAAGAACATCAGTAGACTCGTTTTGTGAATTAAAATTGGAAAAGGCTCTATTGTTATTGAGCCAAGAAATAACATCATTGTCCCTACCCCAGTCCAGATCCACAGAACGACAGCCTCTTATACTGTTGTTGTTCGAATAATTAGTCCCATGCTGTTCTGTCCTAATGCCTTCATTAGAATCGTTCCTTCTTTTTGCCTGTCTCGGCAAAACAGCCCTTGGATTTCTGTTGTTGAAATCTGAATTGCAAGAGAGGGGGAAGGATATTTAACAAAGATTGCTCACTTAATGTTGTATCTCATGAAATCTTGGAAGTAACAGGATGAAAACGCAGTGTACGATATAAGCGTTATTTTATTAAAGAGAGAGTAACCTTCAGACTTTATGGTGTGGTGTTTTCTTTAGGAATCAGATATCAGTGTGCCTTTGTTGTTTGGTTAGAGTTTTGGATTGCACACTTTTCCAGGTAGTTTTGTTTTGGTGTTGCTGTTGTTTATGGAGACATCTGTTTCCGAAACTAGCACTCCCAATTTGGGAACTGGCGCTATGGAAGGGATTGGCGATCGGCTCACCCGAGTCAAAGGGCAGCTGTCACAGCTGATAGCACTTTTGAGTCAGCAGGACGTTCACAAAGGGATGTCCAACGGAGATTCCACTGGTGTGGTAGACTTACAATTCAGTGGAAACCTTTCGTTACCAGGCAACCAGGAGGCGTGGTCACTTGGTGAACATGGCGGAAAAACGTCTAATGTGACGTCACAAGAAAATGAATTGACAGAGATGGGTGATTTTTGTTCCTGCTTACAAGGAAAGAAGAGAATGTCGTGGTGGCAATTCAGATTTCAACAACAGAAATCCAAGGGCTGTTTTACCGAGTATTCTAACGAAGGCGTTAGGACAGAACAGCATGGGACTAATTATTCGAATGCCAACGGTATAAGAGGCCGTGGTTCTGTGGATCTGGACTGAGGTAGGGACATGATGTTATTTCTTGGCTCAATAACAATAGAGCCTTTTCCAATTTTAATTCACAAAACGAGTCTACCGATGTTCTTAACATTAACAGTTATAATACAAATGTGAACATGTTATATAACAAGATGATGAAATACAAAACTTTGTGTAGAGATGACAACTACTTACAAGAATGTGTTAAGACAGGGATAGTACCAAAGGGGCTATGTACATACAAATACCCCAACAATGTAGTAGAGGGTAGTGAATTCCATTTAGAACTGTTGGAAATTTTCAACAATTGTGGGTTGCATATACTTAGGACTATTATTAAAGAAAATGAAAGGGTAATGGAGAAAATAGGTTCATAGGTTCATAGGTTTATACTAGGCTATCTGCCCAAGGCATTTATAAGCCTAGCCCAAATTTTTGTGGCTTACGCCACCCCTTATATGAAAAAATACTGTACCCATTAGTTTGTTGTGCCTCTGTCCAGCAGTGACACAGAGATGATTCCCGGGGTAAACCTACGATCTCCCATCCACAGGTCAAGATTTCTCTTGAACAGAGCCAGCGAGGTGCTCTGCCTCACATGGACCGGGACTATTCCACAGCATAGGGAGTCTCTGAGTGATAAATCTATCCCTCCAGCACGTCCTATTTATATCCGTGCTAAGGTTTAAGTCGCTTGCTCTAGTGGTTTTGGTGGATTTGGATTTTTTGAGGTGGAGCATGTCCATTAATTCTGGGTTGGACATGGCCTTGTATGTCAGGCACATGTCACCTCTGAGCAGACGGTATGCGACTGAATAGAGCTGGAGTTTCTTCAATCTGGCAGCATATGACAGATTTTGGAGTCCCTTTATCCTTTTGGTGAGAAACTTTTGGGGTCTCTCCAATTGCTGCAGATGTCGGGCGAGATACATCCCGAATGGGGCATTGTACTCGATCATTGGTCTGATAAGTGAAGAGTAGAGGGGAACAATGACCTCACTAGATCTGGATGTGAATCCCTTCCTGATCAGGTGGGCAATGCAGAAGGTCTTTCTAACCACTTTAGCAACGTGAGAAAATCAACCTACTAATTGTTAATGATTTATTTACTATTGAGGATGAGAAGATGAAATATAGTAACATGAAAGTCAAAATAGAGGACACGTGTAGGTTTTTGTATGAAAGAAAATGTAAGAAATTGAAACGTGACATAAATGAATATAAGGACAAAACTAGTTCTCCACAATAATTTCATAATCATTAATGGTGGAATTTATAAACAAAATAAAGGAGTGGCCATGGGTACGCCATGTGCGTCGGCATACTCCAACATTGTGTTACATCATTGGGAGTCACAATTTATTTTTTCATCCAAATGGGCAAGGTGGATCGTTCATTATAAGAGATACCTTGATGATATTTGTATACTGTGGAGTGGTAGTACAAATGAATTTGAACGTTTTATGGAACATATCAATTCCTCTACAGAATTTTTAAAATTTACATTCACAATAAACCCACAGTATCTACATTACTTGGATGTAAAATTAGAAAAGAATATGACATTAAATTGTTTTGAATCAAGTATTTATAGAAAAAGTACCCACTCGAATATGTTTTTACATTTCGACAGTGGCCACCCATTATTTCAAAAAAAGGGCATCATTAAAGGCCAACTGATAAGGGCCTCTAGAATTTGTAGTAATGACACACTTTTTCAAACAGAAATTGAATATCTTAGGGAATTATTCATTGAGAAAGGCTACCCTGTAAGTGTATTTAATTCCTTGGCCACTGAAGTCCTGTCCAAGAGAACTACATAATTTTCCCCCTTGCTTGGCAAAACCTTTATTCAAGATACAACAACTAAACATACAGATGAGAACAAAATAGGTCAAGCTTTTATATATACTTATAACAACGATAGTGTTGACATAGAGAAAATCATTTCTAAGTTTTGGCCAATTTTATCCATGAATGATGAGATAAAGAAAGTTATCTCGAAAACACCACAATTTATAAGGAGAAGAAACAATAACCTGAAAGATCTGCTAGAAAAGGAATTGTTAACTAATCAACACAATAACCAACTTGCCAAAGGCACTTACAAATGTAATGCATGTAGACAATGCTGTTATATGATTAACAGTAAAGGAATCTACTTAAAATCTAGAAATATTAATTTATTTCCACAAGGACATTTTAATTGTAACACCAAAGGCGTTGTCTACCTAGGAATTTGTCAACACTGTCTTAGTTTTTATGTTGGTAAGACGGAGAGAACCCTAAAAAGAAGGGTTTATGAACATCTGTATGAAATTAACAACAAAAAAGAAACAAATGCATTTTTCAAGCATTCATTAACTTGTAAGAAGATGTCTTTAAAATTTTTAGTATTAGAACAAGTAACCAGCAATATGAGAGGGGGAGACTGGGAAACGTCTCTTGAGTATAAAGAACTACTATGGCAACTAAAATTAAATGCCTCAAGGTTCCCAGGACTCAATGATTGTATAAGTATCAATAGTGCCCTCAAATTCAGAAGAGCAAAATTATAAGGACTAGTTCAAACATTATAAAATTTCCAAACTTTTAAAGTTTATTTAAGATGAATTTATTTATTTATTCATTCATATATATTTTTAAACTATTATGGTTAGATGTAGTATAATGTTATAGTAATCTGATTCAATTATAACTGTTATTTATTTGTATACAAAAACACACATCAGCTTAGATTGAAACACAACTGACTATAATTTTATATAGAGTTGTTAGAATTAATATTTTATGATATTTATTTTAATATGTTAAATATGATATTTTGATATCTTTTTAATGACATAATGCTGTGTAAAATGACTGTGTTAAACTATAAAATAACAATCCAATGCAAGGTCAAGGTAAATGTATTAGGCACTTACTTTTCAATCGTTTATTTTACAACGAATTGTACTAGGAGCATAATAAGAAATGAATGCTCAGTACTGCTGTATATAGCCCTAAAATCAAACTGACAATTCATTAAGATCAATTGGCAATTAAACAATTGATTAGTATGTATATAAGGAGAGTACAACCTTTACATTTTATCTTGAAAAAGCCTGGGAGAGCCCGGGCGAAAGCGCTTGGTTTATTGTGGACTGTGAATTTCGTATTTAAGTCTTTCTGTGCATTGTGGACTGTGAATTTCGTATCGAAGTCTTTCTGTGTATTGTGGAGATCGCATTAAACTTCAGATTGTTGAATTTTGGGTCCTGGTTTCGGTGATTCTTCAGCTGTGAACTACATTTTTACCAGTGGTGACTGCTTTTTGTTCTTTTACAAAACTAGTTATCCCAAACCTAAAACAAAGGGATTTTATAAATAACAGGGAGGGCCACATAACTTGGAAGGTGGTTCCCTAGGTTATGAAGGTAACTTTAGAGAAAGAAGAGACAATGGAGAAAGATTTAACCATCATAATGGCAATAGGGAGAGAGGTTATGACTTAGATGACCCTCAAGAATTTCCTGAACCCAGGAGGTCTGAGAGAATCAGAGAACAGGGACCGGTTAGATCAAAGACAAGGGGGTGGGTACCCAAAGAGGAGGCGTTTTTGAGCTCAGATTTAAATGGGACAAGTTTTTTTTTAGAAGTATCACTGAAGCAGACAAGGAAAATATTGTTATGGAAGGTAGTAGGTATTTGATTAATAACTTTAGTATTTACAACTATAGTGGGTTGGAGGTCACCAGGACACATTTTGATCTTTTTTTTGCAAAGGACTCAAATTTGTTCCTAGTTATGCAAAAGACATTTTTAGATCCCTGATTGATTTGAAGTTATTCATACGTAAAAATAATTTGGAGTTGATTATGGAACAGTATAAGGAAGGGAATAACCAGATTAGATTTCAGAACAAAAAGAAAAAGAAAAGTACATGTAATCCACCTCTTCATCCATAACTGTTGAATTTTGACAGACAGGTTGAGAAAGAGCTTAGGGAAAGTCTTAGGCTGAGAAGGAAACAATTTAATCTTACTAAAGATGAAAATTTGCTTCTTACTTCATTAAGAGACAACCAATACATTTGGGTAATGAAGCCCGATAAAGGTGTGTTTGTGTGGGGGGGTTATTATGGATAGCATTTTATACTCAGCTAAAATGCTGGAAATGCTTAATAATACAAATAGGTATTCAAGAGTTTCTAGAAACAAAATTAATGTGGCATACAGAAAAATAGACTTCATATTGAATGAATTAAAAGAAGAAGGAGACATCAATCTGGATACATATAATTTTTTTATCTATATACAAGCCCAAAGTGCCATCTATATTTGGGATCCCGAAAGTCCATAAAAATTTAGAGGATCCACCATTTAGACCTATTGTGGTTGCTACGGGATCCAAAACCTATCCAACAGCCAAATGTTTGGACAATAAGCTTAAAAACATTTGGACAGGGAGAATGGGAATCCTTAAGGATTCCTGTGACTTTTTAAGGAGTATTAACAATAATTTGTATGGTAATGAGCTAATATTTGTGACTTTGGATATCCAAGACCTGTTTAATGTGATACCTCACAGGGTGGATTAGAATGGTTCGAAGAAGCATTGAGGTACAAAGGGGACCTTGACAATGGTTCAATAGGGTTAATAATAGAGCTTATGGAGCTAGTGCTAACAAATAACTTTCTTTTCTTTGAGGGAGAATTTTTTAAACAGACTAGTGGAGTAGCCATGGAAGCAAGTTGTGCTCCCATGTATGCCAATTTGGTACTTTCCAACTGGGAGGAGAAATATATTTTACATTCCAGTTTTTCTAAACACTGGAATTACTACTGTAGATACCTGGACGACATAGTTATTTTTTAGTCCGGACCAGAAGAAGAACTGAATAAGTTTATTGAATATATAAACAGTACTACTGAATTTTTAAAGTTCACCCACACTATTTCTAAGGAGACTTGAGTATGTAGATGTGGCCCTGGAAAAGATAATTGAAGTTAAGCAATTTAAATCTAATGTCTTCAAAAAGAAAACTTTCTCCAACTCCTACCTATTTTACTCGAGTGCGCATTCATTTTGGCACAAGAGGGGTATAGTGAGAGGACAATTTATCAGGAGTAGCAGGATGACCTCGGAAGACGGATGATTTTGAAATAGAAAGTCAAAAATTGAAAGAAATGTTTCTAGAAAGAGGATATCCCCTACCACTTATTGATGAGATTAGGGTTGAAATTAAGGCGGAAAGAAGGAAGACATTTGCTCCTATTTTGGGTGAACCTCCACCAGTGACGATGGGGGAAGGGAAAGAAACAAAAGATGCCATCAATTGGAGTAGTAACTATGTATTAAACTACAGTGCTAGTACTGGATCTATTAGAAATATAGTTTCAAACAACTGGAATAGGTTTAGCAAGTATTCAGACCTGGAAAAAATGTTTTAGATCCCTTAAAATTCACCTATAGGAAGGGGAGGAACATCAAAGAATTACTAGAAACAAGAACGAAGGGGTGCAAGAAGAGAAAAACAGGAACATACAAATGTGGGAAGTGCTCCCAGTGCCCACATGTTTTGCAAGGAGAAACATTAGTTCTGGATGAGAGAGGGGTAACACTTAAAACAAATGGGTTTGCAAACTGTGACACCATTGGAGTGGTATATTTAGCTATGCGCAGCACCTGTGGGGCATTTTACATAGGGAAAACCACTAGAAAGTTTAAAAGATGGATTTACAAACATCTTAATGACATAAAAAAAATGGAAGAAAATAATGTCCTTTACAGACATTCGACTACCTGCACTTCAGCTAATTATGTTTTTTTGTTATAGAGAAAATTGATATGGACCCACGGGGGGGACCTTGGGAGACCACAATAGAATTTTGTGAATTATTTTGGCAGTTAAGACTGGAAGCCACTAATAAGCCAGGGTTTAACGACTGCATTTCTTTAGTATCAGTCTTAAAGCTTAGGGCAGCCAAATTATAACGCTATAGTTGTTAGATGGAAATTTAAGGTAAAGTTGCGTACATTTGCCCTCCACTTTTGTGTGTGTTATGTGGTACCTTCTGCCACAACGTATTAAGTATTGACATAGTCTCTCCTTTGATAATCACATCACCTATTTAAAAAATTCTCCCTCAAAGAAAAGAAAGTTATTTGTTAGCACTAGCTCCATAAGCTCATCTCATCACAAAAGGTTTCTCATCCAGAAAAAAAGAGGTAATTGTTCCCCTCTACTCATCACTCATTAGACGCATTATAGAGTACAAAGCTCCTTTTGGTGTGTACCTCACAATATATCTACAACTGGAAAGGCCACAGAAATACCTCACAAAGAGGATTACTGGCCTCAAAATGATGCCCTACACAGACCCTTTCAAAAAACTCCAGCTCTACTCCGTCGCATATCGCCTTCTCAGAGGTGATCTCTGCCTAACATACAAAGCTATGTCAAACCCAGAGCTGTTGGACATGCTCCACTTAAAGAAATCCCAGTCCCTCCGAGCTACACGCTCTGGGGACCTAAACCTTATCCTCACAATAAACAGAACATGCTGGAGGGATAGATTCCTGTCCCAGTGACTTCCCATACTCTGGAACAGACTACCTATCTATGTCAAACAGAGCTCCTCATTAGCACTCTTCAAGAAAAATCTTGATGATTGGATGGGAGATAGGAAATTCACCCCAGGGATCACTTCTGTGGTTCTGCTCGACAGGGGCACAGGAAAATAATTTTCTTGGGTGGCGAAAGCCAGGGTACATTTTTGGCTAGGCTTATATAGGCCCTAGGGTCAATAGCCTAGTACCCTCCTATGAACCTATGAACATGACTTTTAAAGCAAATATGGTATTTTTTTTTATACCATTGTCTCAACAAGTTGTACTATCTGTCATATAAAGTATTGACATTATTTTAAAAGTAAGCATGGTATTTTATTTAGTATTATTGTTTCAATATTGAAAGGTTATTTATATTGACATCACTTTTAACTTTAGAATACAGGACATTTTAGGAGATTTTGATGTCTTATGTTTTGAAAAAAAGTTTTTTTAATTAGTTAATTAGAATAAAATATTGATTGGGTGATGCAAGGGAGGGGGAAGGATATATAACGAAGATTTCTCACTTAATGTTATATCTGATGATGTCTTGGAAGCGACAGGATGTAAACACAGTGTACAATATAAGCGGTATTATATTAAAGAGAGTAACCTTCAGACTTTATGGTGTGGCGTTTTCTTTAGGAATCTGATGTCAGTGTGCCTTTGTTGTTTGGTTAGAGTGTGGAAGAGAGGTGAAGAAGAGAGTACAGGCAGGATGGAGTGAGTGGAAAAGAGTATCAGGAGTGATTTGTGACAGACAAGTACCAGTAAGAGTAAAAGGGAAGGTCTACAAAAGGTAGTGAGACCAGCTATGTTATATGGGTTGGAGACAGTGGCATTGACAAAAAGAGCTTGACGTGGCAGAGTTGAAGATGTTAAGATTTGCACTGGGTGTGATGAGGATGGACAGGATTAGGAATAAATATATTAGAGGGTCAGCCCAGGTTGGAAGGTTTGGAGACAAAGCCAGAGAGGCAAGATTATGTTGGTTTGGACATATGCTGAGGAGGGATGCAGAGTGTATTGGGAAAAAGATGCTAAGGATGAAGCTGGCAGGTAACAGGAAAAGAGGAAGGCCTAAGATAAGGTTTATGGATGTGGTGAGAGAGGACATGCAGGCGGTTGGTGTGACAGAGCAAGATGCAGAGAACAGGAAGAAATGAAAACAGTTGATCCGCTGTGGCGACCCCTAACTGGAGCAGCCGAAAGAAGAAGAAGATCTTCCATTCAACTAACTAAAATGGATCCATATGCGTGTGTGTGTGTGTGTGTGTGTGTGTGTGTGTGTGTGTGTGTGTGTGTGTGTGTGTGTATATATATATATATATATATATATATATATATATATATATATATCGGTCTACTTGAGTAGACTACCGAATATGTGACGTTTGCCCTTTTCTCTACTCTAGTGCAATTCAGTAGTTGGTATATTTACTTGGGGGGGGTGTATCCCCCCCACCTTGGTGGGTTTAATGTAGTACAGTGTATGTTTAGGTTTATTGTTGGCCGAGTATTTTGTTTCTTAGTGAAAAATTTTTATTGTGTGCACTTTCGGTTTACAGACACTTCAGTATTGTCGTCTCGATCAAAAGAAATTCTAGTAAGTGAAAATTCGGTCTACTCAAGTTGACCCATATATATATATATAATACATATATATATATATATATATATATATATATATATATATATATATCCTGGATCTTGGATTCACTCCTGTGCATTCAGCACATCTGGCAACAGTCACCCTTCAGCACTTGCTGTTTCCGTAGGAGCTAGGGTTTTACAGGATCAGGTTGCTAGCCCAAGCCCCTATGCTCCTCAAAGGGTAAACCACACACTCACACCTAGGGCCAGTTTAGAGTATCCAATCCACCTACTGCATGTCTTTGGAATGTGGGAGGAAACCAAAGCACCCAGAGGAAACCCACACAAACACAGGAAGGACATGCAGACTCCACACAGAAGGCACCCCAGCCGATAATCGAACCAGATATCCTGTTGCTGTGAGGTGACAACTCTAACTGCTACACCACCACGCTATCCATACATATATTTATATATATATATATATATATATATATATATATATATATATATATATTGGAGTGTACATGCTTAATTATGAATATATACAGATGCTTTGAAGTCAAAATTACCCTTTGAATTTGATAGAAGCAAAAATCAGGGAATTGGAGGAACATATGTGGTTCTTACAGACCTCAGAATATAGAAACACTCTATTATATGGACATTCTACAAAACATCCTTTGTCACTGAGGTTGTAGGAGCTACTGACTCACCCACATAGCCATCAAGGACTATGTGTTCCATATGGCTTTTTCTATGCTAACCAGAAGGGCTTCCACTCTATCTCAGGTGCTGTGCAATGTAAAAAAATATATTATTGGGGCAGATTCAAAGTGCACACTAAGTGTGCATGGTCTGTATTCAATAACATCCCTACCATATTTGTTTGTGCTTTCTAGTCACTCAGAAAGATTATACTAAGTTTACGTATAGCCTTCACTTTGTGGTAACCTTTATGAATCCCACTCAGTTTTTAAAGCTGCAAGAAAATCAGTAGGAAAACTAAAATTAGGAAGAAGAAGGTGTGAGTTATGCTGGTATTGTCTGTTCACTCATTGCAAGTGATGCAAGATATGCTTTGAAGCCATGGCTCAACTCTCAGACCATGGCAGTGACGCCATATAACAATGGTGTAAACCTGCAACATTGTCAAGCATCTGCTTGGAGTGTTAAAAGCCAGCTACCATTGCCTAGGTACCTCTGGTGGTGCACTGTAGTAAGCCCTGGAAAGTTGCAGCCAAGTATTTGTCATGTGTGCTACGCTGTACAACTTAGTTTTATGCAGACAGCTACCATATGGGTTAACCATCAGAGTGGCTGACAGACCCGAGCCAGCAGTGGAGGTGACACCAAGTGAGGAATTATTGGATGAACTGATTGTTGGGGAACCACATGCAATGCTGATGCAGGCACAGTACTCTGTGGCAGTGGCAAAGAGGCGGTGTCTAATCTGCAACTAAAAGCGATAATAAAGTCAACAAAGAATACATCTGATACATACAGTACTACATCCAGGCTATGCAGTAGAGTGCACTGAATAGCCACACTGTATGTCAGGCATTACTTATCTTATATAATAGACAGAGGTAAGCTGAGCACAACTCTCATCATTTGGACTTGTCGGGGTTGAGCACAGTGACAGGGATCAGCAATGGCTACACTGATGAAACTGCAGAACGAATAGAGGAGGTGGAAGTGTTACTGGGATACACAGCTGGGAGACTGGGGAGAGCCATCTCGTTGGCATTCCAGAAACCATGTGGACCAGATGGGGTCCTGATGGCAATGTTGGTGCAGTCAGTCGCCCTTAGAACCTCAGGGAAATAGGCTAATTCATAGTGCAAGTGAAATAAATTGTAATCATTTTCAGGATGTTTCTAAGCAGCACTTACAAAATGAAAATCTGTAAACTGATACGCAGCTGAAAGAATAGATTCTGTTTTCCCCATTTTAAAATTCTATAGAAGAAAGAGCACTTAAAGGTTAACTGGCTGTTTTTGCTTACACAATAAGAGCTTTTGTATAATGTGATACACCTATGATTTTGCTGCTTGCTAGAGTAGTTTATAAATGTTTCTCTATTTAATAAATCTGGTACTCACTCATTAGCTGCAACAGCAATTGACTGTTCTAGTGTTTTTAATATGGCTGCAGCACTGCTTCTGTTGGTTACCTTGTCATGTTTGAACTGGTAACACTTGAAAGCCAGAACACAAGCAGCACTTTTGTTCTGTTGTAATTTATCTCATTCATGGTAGCAATTAAGTAAATTAAATGAGAAAATTATTTCATTTGAACAAGAAAGGCAAAAAACTGTTTTTTTTTCCTGATTAGGTTCCATTCATATGTAATAGAAGCAAACTGTTACAGTGTAAAAGATATTCATACATTAGTAGATGTTGAACATTGCACATTTGAAAAAGTGCATTACTGAGTTTGTCAGTTAAATAATAGGTCATGTGAGAAGTGCTTTGAAGAGACCACCTGGCATAATGGTTAAGATCTTCACTACCCATACACAAGGTACAAGTGTGGATACTGGCCTCCAACCAATTCCTGTTTGGAGCTTGTATGTTCTTCTTCTGTCTGTGTGGAGTTCCTCCCACCTCTGAAAAACATGCTGGGTGCTTCCATCTCAAATTCACCAAAGAATGGAGCTGTGGGCAGCAGTACAAACTCTATATGATGCCCTGTGGGAACAAACCAACCACTTTGGGCATCTGCTGCGGTGTGCAGTATCCCCAAGATAAGAGAACACAGAACACAGACCACAGACTTTTTGCAGTGGCAGCACTAGCCACTCAGTAGTGTAAAATATGGTTCTAGATGATGTGGTCGTGTTGATTAATGTCACCAAATGTGTGATAAGTGGGTTGAGGACCAGGGGAAGTGGATGACATTATGGTAAGGAGGAGGCTGTATGTCTTGTGTATCCAGGGGACAAGACAGAAGGCCGGTTTAGCAAAGCCACTTGGCTTGGGATAGGAGGAGTACAGGTGTGGGAATTGTGTTGAAGGAGAGGCTTCAGAAGGCAGTGAGGGATGTCATCAGAAATAGTGATAGATTCATGGCAGTCAGACTGCAGACTAATGACAGGGCAGTATTCATAATCTCATAGTATTCCCCTATAGCAGGGTTGTGATAATGAGGAAAAGAGTGCATTCAGACAGCAGTTATAGAACTTACTAGATAAAGCAGGATAACATGAATTGCTGTTGATAATGGGTAACTTAAATGCATGTATCAGGACAGAAAGAACTGGATATAAGGACTGCCTGGGTTCACATGGGAGAAGCAACAGGAATAAAGAAGGTGAGGCCATTCTAGATTACATACAAGAATGGCCAACCTGCAACTCAGGTAGACTTCCTCTTAGTAAGGAAACGGCACTGGGGTAGAATTAGTGATTGCAAAGTCATCCCCAGTGAAACATAAACCCTTGGTTGCCACAATCAGCTGCAAGTAGTGGTCAGAGAAAGCTCTAAGGTCAGTAGAGACCAGGGTGAAGACTTGGAAGTTGACTGGAGAGAAAGTACAACAGTTCAAGGAATTATTCAGGGCTCTAGCACCTCAGGAAGAAGAAGGAGAAGAACAGGAAATAGGTGGAATTGAAGAAGAGAGCACCTCAAAACAGCAGGTGTGAGGACTTACAGAACAGATATGTGACCAAGCCAGTTATGGAAATAAGGCACATAAGGAAAGCTGGTGGTGAAATGCAGAAGTCCAAGAAGTCATTAAAAGAAAGAAGGATTTCAGGAAAAAAGTGGGAGATACAAAAGATGGACCAGGCTAGGAAGAAATACAGGTTGCCCAACAAAGAAGCTAAGAAAGGAGATGCAATAGAAAAGAACAAGGCATCAGAGGCACTGTAGATGACACAAACAAATTTATATCAGGTGGCAAGGCAAAGACAGAAAGATAAAAAGACCTTTCATAATGGATGCCAGCAACAACCTTTTCACCAGTCCACAGGACATCACAGGCAGATGGAAGAAGAACTTCCAGCAGCTTCTGAATGAAGAAAAACCCACAGAAGCTGTATTGCCCCAGACACAGCCAATGATGAGAGAAGAGGAGGAGCCCACCATAGAAGAAGTAAGAACAGCAGTAAGGAAAATGAAGTCAGAGAAAGCAGCAGACTTAATGAGGTCACAGCAGATATTATGAAGATGCTGAGTGAGATAAGGGAGAAATGGCTCCTGAGGGTATTCATAGCAGTGTGGAGAGAAAGACATATCCCAGATTACTGGAGAATAAGCATACTCGTGCCAGTGTTCAAGAACAAAGGGGAAATTCACAGCTGTGGGCAGTACAGAGGTACCAGACTCCTGCGACATTGCATGAAAGTTCTGGAGATGGTGATTGATAAACAAATATACAGAGCAGTAGAAAGTAAGATGGGAGATGAGCAGTTCAGATACAGATCAGGCTTCAGCAATAGTGACCCAATGTTTGCAGTGAGACCAATAGTTGAGAAGAAGCTACAGGTGATGAAAGAGTCCAACTGGTCATTCCTAGACTTGAAGAAAGGCTATGACAAGCTCCCAAGAAAGCTGATTTGGGCAGTCCTACAGTGGTTCAAAGTCACTGAAATATTGTTAGAATTAGTGCACGCTGTGTACAAGGATCCAGTGACTAAAGTACAAACAGTGGTTGGTTCACAAAGGGGTGCCTAGCCAAATGCTGTTCATACTGGTGATAGACTACATTAGCAAACATGTTGGAGGGGATAGATCAACAAAGCTATACAGATGATGCGGCATTACAAGCAGACTGTGAACAAAAACGTCAGCAAAGGATAGGGGAATAGAATGTAAAACTCAAGGCATGTGGGATGAAACTGAGTACAGGTAATACAGTTGTATTGGCAGCAAATGGAGCAAATCAGAAGAAGCTGATAATTGTGATAGAAGGGAAAATAGTGAAACAGGTTAACAGCTTCAAGTATCTTGGGGCATGGTTGAGGAGAAGGGAAGTCTGAATGATGATGTCAAAGCTAGAAGCACAGGAGCTGCAGCCAGCTAGCACAGAGTGTCAGGGGTAGTATATGACAGAAGAATGCCAAAGAAGCTGAAAAGCATAGTGTACAAAACAGTGTATGGTACAAAAACCTGGGCAGTAAAGGCAGAGCAGTTGAAGAAGCTAGAGGTCATGGAGATGAATTGCTTGAGGTGGGTGGTAGGATGCACACTATGGGACAGATGAAGAAATGAGGACATAAGAGCAGAAGCCAGAATGGCTCCAGTTGCAGAAAAGATCAAAGAGGATTAAGGTGGTTCAGGCACATGTGCAGAAAAGTAGAAGACAGTCTGGTGAAGAAGATTTGTGACAGACAGGAAGAAGGGAAGAGGAAATGAGGTCATCCAGCAAAGAGGTTGATGGATTGTGTGAGAGAAAACCTGTGACAGTCAGGCATGAGTGTCGAAGAAGGTAGGAGAGTGGCATTGAATAGAGAGAGATAGAAACAATTGACAACACCCTGACCGCATGTAGAAAACAGAAAAAAGGGGAATGATGATAATGATGATGATGATGGGATGTGGTTCCATAGTTTACCTGTACTATTTGAATATAGAGTCACTTGCAGTATTAAATTATTTGGTTATATTGATTAGTTCTTTTTCTGTAGATCATAAAATTGGGAGAATAGTGTTGTATTAAGTTACTAAGGAATGGGCAATTTTCTGTCTTATAGAGAAATATGTCTATTATAGTTAATAGCTGAGGAAGTGCTAGGTAATGTGATGATGATGATGATGAATGTGGTAGTTTTAACCAATTTAATATTCAGAGAGCTAGGAGGTGGCATATTCTGTTGTTATAGGTTACTGCAAATTTGGCTGTTTTATTATAACATTGGCCAAGTCTGGACAGTTGTGAGATGTGAAGGTTAGTGAGGCAGCATAGGGAGATTGCAGTAAGAAAATACAAGCTATATATCTTCTGGCTATGTTAGGGAGTTAGGTTTTCACTTTGTATAATGTTCCTGGTTTTTGATGAGTTTTTTAACCACTTGTGATACATGGTGGTAGAATTTCAACTGGTCATTTATGATGGTGCCTGGTGATTTTTGTGTGGTTTGCTTGTTCTGTCATAGTGGTATTGGTAGAGACGATAGTGGATAGTTTCATTTGGTAGAGATGTGTTTTGGGGTAAAGAGCAGTAATTTAATTTTTTTTAGGATTTGTTAGTAGCTGTAAATTATTTAGCCATAATTCAGTTGATAAGGATTCTTGTGTTAGGTCTTGGAGTTTAAAGAGAGAGAAATTTAAGGCTGAGCATGTCAAGGTTAAGTCATCAGCATATTGAACTAAGGTAGCATTTTTGTAGCAATGTAGAGGTCATTGATGAAAATGCTGAAGTATGAGGTGTATTGTAGACATTGTGGGCCACCAATAATTACTTGTAAGAAGGTAGAGAAATAATTCCATTTCACTATTCTGTTTGAGAGATAGCTGTGGAACCATTGCAGTGAAGAGTTGATAAGCCCTAAGGATGAAAGTTTATGCAGAAGTTTCTGGTGGGCGACAGTATCAAAAGCTTTTAATAAGTCTAGAAAGATGGTTGAGACTAGGTTTTTGGCATTTCTGTGGTCATTAACAGTATTAACAAAATTCATCAAACCAGTAGTTGTGCTGTGATAAGGATGGTCTGTGTTGGGTTAAAAACAGAAGCTGGTTATCTATAGGATAGTTGAGAAGTTGCTTATGAGTACATTTTCTAATACTTTTGATAGGTGAGATAAAATGGCAATTGGCCGACAGTTTGAAAGATTGGTATTGATTCTCTCATTGTGCAGCGGAATAATGAATGACTTTTTCCTTAACAAGAGGACTTTGTTTTCCGATATGGTTTGATTTATCCGAACTGAAACTGGATATGCAATATCTTCAGATGCTATGTTAAGATAGTGGCCTGGGAGAGATTGTTAGAGGCAGTTGTATTGGTCTTTCTTTTTTAACATATTTTTGATGGTATCTGTGGGAACTGGTTGGAATGAGAAATGTTGAAGGAGGTTATTTGATTGAGTAAGGATGTCAAGACCTTGATTAATTGCCTGGCTGGTTAATGACTATACTGTGTATATTAAGTGGCTATTGAATTGGTTGGCTATAGTATTGTTTTGTTTTTGTGTGTTTGGTATTGGTTGTATAGCTTGTCTTGGATTTAACAGTTTATTAATTGATTGAGGCCCAGAAATGTTTTGGATTGCTAATGTATATGTTTTCACTGGTTGAGCAATGGGTTTTCTTATCTTCAGTGATAAGTTAAGTTAATGTTTCTGTGGGCTGTAACCCAACTTTCCCTTGGGCCATGCATTTCAATAGCATTGTGACTGTGAAATCATTGCTGCTTACCTCCTACAATATGTATTTGTACATTCCTTGTTATAGAAAGCTGGGAGAAATTCCCTTAGTCTCCTCATTAGAGTAGTTGTCCTTTTCAACATCATTATGAGCACAGAGACTGCTATCCCTTAGTCAAATACTCTTTCCCCCCAAAACCAGCCTTAACATACCTCAGCCACTTGATGAATCTGTGTCACCAGTTACATAAGTAGGCATCCATGTCTTGTGATATCATGCTGATTGTACTATAAACAAATCTTGGTTTGAAGTATATGAAAAAAGTAAAGGAATTCACTGTGAATTTGCTCTTAAAATAAGGTTGTTCTTATTGTACCCTATACTTCTACTCTTTCTTATACATATTCTTTTGTTTACAGGTGTTAGATTCAGATCCTGTTGATCAGGTGCAAGAAGTGGAAGAGGATCTGGATCTCCTTTACAACAGTCTTGAAGTTTATAACCCAAGTGACAGTGGCCCTGAGATGGAGGACAATGACAGTGTGCTCAGCACTCCAAAACCTAAACTGAAGTAAGACTTTCACTATAAGGGCTGACTTATTTAATGCATTACTTTACCATGATGTTTTTATTTATTTATATTGATTACACAGTATTTGTTTTGTACGATATCCTCTGGTTTGTGGTCTTTATTGTTCAACTGTGTGGGTCATTTGTTTGTGATGACAGAGAGTTTGTAACTTTACATTATTTTGTAGGGGAGGCTTGGATCTCAGATAAAACCACTCCCAAGATGAATGATTTTCAGGTTAATAAACAAGTATGTACCGAAACAAAGAAATATAAAACTCAATGAAACAGTCACTTGAACTAAAGAATGAAAACACAATAAATCAAATGCTACATTCTGCAAAACACTATGTTTAAATCTCACTACCCTGTAATCACTTGCTTAGATGGTTCATGTATTAAGCTTTACTTTAATTAACCTAAAAGAGAACTGAAGCAGAAGCAGTGAATGGTTAAGCCTTTAGCCAGAGGACTTGTTTTTAGCTCTGCAGTCTGACTGGACAGCACTGAATCAGATTTCCCTTCCTCTGAAGAAGGGGCAGGCCATTCTCCAGCCTGTTAACAACCTTCCCTTAGGAAGAATTGAAATGTATCACTTGCATCAGTGTTAAACATACCCGTAGTGACAGATCAAAGGGGAACTGGTTATTATTTTTCCCTACATTCATCTGCACCCACCCTGAGAAATCCCCTTCCAGTTAATTAATGTATTTACTTATCTGTTCAATAATTTATTCATTCTGTTTGGTAACCAGTGTAGAACACTAATCCAAATGCTCTACTCTGGTTACCAAATAGAATGAATAAATGATTGAACAGACAAGTAAATAAACTACCAACATAAAATTTCAACAAAACGCAAATTAAAGGTCATGCTGCTAAACGCTAGGAGTCTAAACATGAAACTGCACTCATTGGAAGCATTCTTAACTCTGGAAGATGCTGACATTTGTGCAGTCGCAGAAACCTGCTTCAAAGCTGTGGAGAGCACCCCAGCCTTACCTGGTTACTCATCCTATTATACATTCAGACCCCAAACTGTGGGCAGCAAAGCCAAAGGAGGTGGAGTTTCAATATATATTAAAGACACACACACACCTCCAGGCTGGTCAAACAGTATGACACACAGGAGACACTCCAGGTGCAGTTAACCATTGACAAGACCCTTATTCAAATTATAGCTAGCTACAGGCCCCCAAATTTGACTCAAGATGCCCAATCCACCTATCTGGAACTCTTCAGATCTATCAAGATCCAAACCTTTACCCTGATCCTGGGTGACTTTAATTACCCAACCATATATTGGAAAAACTACTCATGCCAGAACACAAATGCCCAGAGATTCCTCAAGTTTATCGATGCAAATGCCTTGGAAGAGCTAGTCGATACCCCCCACAAGAGGTGATAATGTCTTGGACTGTATTAGCCAACATGAGTAACCACTGCAGCACCCCTACAGTATCATCCTCCCTGGTAAGATCTGACCACGAAGCGGTCACTTTCAGTGTCACCATCTCCCCTGACCCCCCCCCCCCAGCTAGGGTCAAACAAAAAAACTTCTCCAAAGCTGATTACAACCTCCTGAGGGATGGTATAAATAGCTTCACAGCCCCCTCTCCCACTGCAGGAACTGGCACCAGTCTCCTCATCTACACCAAAGTGCTATATGAGCATTTATATAGATGCATGGAATCAGGAATCCCTGATAGGAAAAAAAATCATCCCCTGCAAGGAAGAATAATCCTGTCTGGTGGACATCTGCAATAAGTAAACTATGTAAAAAAAGGAAAGGATTGCTATCCAGGACCAAGAAGGAGCTGGTGCCCAATTGGAAACAATCTCTCCTTAGCATGAACAAGCAAATAAGAGCACTAGTGAAATCCTTTAAAGCCAACTTCGAGTCCACATTGGCCACATCTACTACAGACAATCATAAGGCCTTCTTCACATATGTCTGCAGTCTCAAAGGATGCACCCAGATCTGTTCAGAACTGGTGGTCAAGGACACCACATACACAAATGCTGTAGATGTAGCCAACCTACTGGCTGACAGATTCAGCAAAAACATCTCCTCTCTGTCCCCCCATCAGTAAATCAGGACATCCCCAGTACCTGCCCCCCACCCTTAAATCTAGGGAACAGGTCATCACTGCCGTCTCAAAGACAAAAATACAGCCTCCATGGGACCCAATAACATCCCAGGCTGCATCCTACATGAACTCAGGCATGAACTTGCAGCACCATTAGGCACCCTATTCATCCAACCCTGAGTACCGTCTTCATCCCAGCTGAGTGGAGGACAGCCACTGTCATCCCTTTACACAAAGGTGGAGCATCCACCGATCCAGGAAATTATAAACCCATCAGCCTAACTACCCTGATCTGCAAGGCCATGGAATGGATTATCATGGACCTTATTAACAGGGACATTGGCAACCTCCAAACATTTGACCCCACACAGTTTGGCTTTGTCAAGGGGAGTTCATGTCTGTTAAATCTGTTTGACTTCGAGACTGTCACCAAAGCCATTGACAAGGAGAAGACGGTGCACAGTGCCTACCTTGACCTGGCCAAAGCCTTTGACACTATTCTCCGCTTGGGCATAGCAGATAAACTCTCTCAACTAGGCATTAATCCATATGTTACAAGATGGGTAGCAAACTGGCTCACTTTTAAAATGCACCTAATCAAAATAGGGGAAGCCACCTCAAGCAGTAGACCCATAACGAGCAGCGTACCCCAGGGGGGTACTTCCCTGAGGTGCAGGCCAAAACCAGTGGGCTATGGCTGACAAAGTTTGCAAATGACTGCAAGCTGGGTACAGTCATCAATTCCCCAAGTGATGTGGACATCCTCCAAGAGGGTCTCACCCAAACAAATGACTGGTGCCAGAAGCATGGCTTCAAGCTGAATGCCAAAAAATGCATCATCATCCTCTTTGGGGAGAGTGACATCCCCACATATTATCACATTAATAACAACGTCGTAAGTACACAATCAGTAGTGAGGGATTTAGGCATGTAGGTTGAGCAGCCTGATGTTTGACCACCATTTTACTTCCATTGTACGGAAAGCTTTCTACATGGCCCACGTCATAAACAAGGGTATCTCATCCAGGGACAAAGAGGTCATAACATCCCTGTATTCTTCCCTTATGAGATCAATTATTGAGGACAACTCCCCCTTCGGCATGTACCTCACAAAGCATATGCAGCTGCTGGAGAGACCACAGAGATTCCTCACCAGGAGAATCCAGGGCCTCAAACATCTACCCTACACAGATAGGCTAAAAGCCCTGTCCCTCTACTCAGTTTCATACAGACTCCTCAGATGTGACTTCTGTCTGGAATGCAAAGCCTTGATGGGACTGCTGCATATCTGCTAGTCGAGCTCCACTCGAGCAACCCGCATGGACAACCTCAACCTGGTCTGTGATATCAGTAGGACTTGTTGGCGTGACAGATTTGTGTCCCAGAGACTCCCCTATCTGTGGAATAGACTCCCTCTACACATCAAGCAGAGTACCTCATTATCCCCTTGTAAGCACAACCTGGATTACTGGATGGGAAACAGAAAATACACCCCTGGGATTCCACCTGTGACCCTGCTGGGAGAGGGGCTTTGGGTGCTGACTTGTCTAAACATGGGTTAAACTTTTGGCTAGGCTTATAAGGGCCTCAGGGCCAGTAGCCTAGTAACGTCCTATGATCCTAAATGGATTTATTTAATTTTCAATCTGGACAAGCATAAATGACAATAGACAAGTAAGTTAACAAGAAGGATTATGAATACAAGCAAAATGTTGCATGAAGATAGCAATTAATAACAGTAATTTTAACAATAAAGTATACAGTACAGGGGACAACAAGAAGGGATGGTTAGAGAAAAGAGATAAGATAAAGAGAGTGAAAGTGAAGGAATAGAGCACAAAGTGTAAAACACAGCAAAAGTGAGGTGAGGACACACAGAAATTAACTGGGTGGGGGTTGGGGTTGGTATAATGCTTTAAGTGTTTACCTCATATTCACATGGTACATGGTTTGATTCTCATCTTTGAAAGACAAATTGGCTAGGCTTAAAATGACTCCCAAGGGCAGCCAGTCTCGTTTTTAGCTATGAACCTATGAACTACACACACATATACAGTGTGGAAGAGATGTCACATATTAATACAGAGAGATAATGTGAGGAAGACAAAGGTGCCTGACTGGTGAAGGAGAGAGTGGGGGATTAGATAACATGTCCAGAAGGAAGCATTTGTAAATTGACTCAGACTTGAGGTGATCTTTAAGCTGAGGACAAAATGATGGGTATGTCATGGGGTCTTTAATATTAGTAGGGAAGTATTCCCAGAGTTTGGGGCCCTAGGATGGGGAAGGCATGGTTAGTGCAATGATGTGTGGTTTAGTAAATCAAAGAACTTGACCAGAGTTGTTAAGACTTCTTTGATTGAAACTGTAGGGGGGGCATCTGAAGAGGTTGGAGGCAAGGAAAGCACAGGACTGTTCTTTGAGGAACTTGTAGAGTTGGGATCCAAGAAGCAGACTAGCACTTTGGTGGACAGGTAGCCAAATGGCTTTATTAAGCATGGTACAATAGTGCTCTTTTCTAGGGGTATATGGTAATTAAATAGCTGATAGAGTTGCTTATAGTTTCAGTGGTGGAGGAGATTTTCTTGAATGTTACTGCAGCCATTAGAAGTCCATATTCAAGCTGTGCTAGTAGAATGCCTTTGCCTGTGGCATTCCTGGTTGGTCTAAAGAGAAAGAGGGAAAATTTGTACGAATTAAATAGGAGGGAATTCATTTTTTTCATATTTGTTCTAGGTGGAAGTGAAAGTTCAGTGCATGTTCAAGCCACATGCCAAGGTATTTGAAGGAGATGACTTGATCGATGGGGTTGTCGAGATGGTCATGAATAAGAAGTGATAGAGAGTTTTTTCTGCTATTTAGAGGAGGTATAAAACAGCATTGCTTTTGTTTTGGAAGTATTCAGCATTAGTTTTTTTTGTTGTTAAGCTACTTAATAAGACAAAGGAAGTCAGTTGTGGTTGTTGCTGTATTGTTGAGGAGGTCAGATTTGAGTGAAGTAAGACCATATCATCAGCATAAAGTGAGAGAGAGAAGTGTGGGATGTTTATTAATGAAAGTGGAAAAAAAGAAGGGGGGCCAAAATGGAGCCCTGATGGACTCCTTTAAGGAGGGGTTGGAAACAGAGAGGGTGTTCTGAAACTAAACAGAGAAGTACCAGTTTGAAAGATAATTTTTAAACCAGGGAGCTGTACCTGGGCTCATTCCAGTTTCAGTTAGGTGATCTAGCAGAATACAGATTGCAATCTTTAGTGAGGTCAGTATAGATGGCTCCAGTCAGTAAGTGTCGGAAATGTTGTAGAACTGTTCCTACCGGCCCAAAAGCCGTGCTGTTTTGAGGGTAATAGATGATATTTGGAGAAATAATGGGTGAGTTGATTGTAAACTATCTGTTCAAGCATTTTACCAAATATGGGAAAAATGGAGATGGGATAGAAGTCAGTGGTGTGGAATGGGTTGGTTTTTTGAGAGAAGACATTAACAGTGGCTATTTTCCAGATATCAGATACGGTGTTTTGAATTAATTATAAATGTGAAGAATAGGTGGGACTGTGTAATCCTTACATAGGAATAAGAACCGTGGGAGAAGATTGTCAGGACCAGCAGGTGAGTCACTTTTTAGTTCTTCTTGTGGTAGTACTACCTGTTTAGGTTTGATTTCTTTAAAATAGAAAGTGGTAATATAGGACGAATGAGAGAGGTTAGAAGGAGACAAAGGTTTATTAATGGAATCAGGTACTGAAAGTGTACTGAAGTGGAGGCCAAAATCAGTGGCTGTGAAGTGAGATGTGGAGGAGAGGGTGTTAGCTGGATTAGTATGGCCTGTCAGGTGGTTTTTATTTCAGATTATATTGCAAAGACTTAAAGTAGACTTGTTTTAGATCTGAGAAAGCCTTTATTTGCAAGGCAAAATAACTCATTTGGCTGCTTTATTCTCAATCATTACTGCTTATTATTTTAATCTAATCTAAGCTAAACAGGTAGTATTACCACATGAAGAACTAAAAAGTGACTCACCTGCTGGTCCTGCTAAGAACTGTGTATTTTGTATCTGTACAAGTCTGTAATATACTGCATGTATTAGGTGTGTTTAGACTGTAATATACTGTATGCCTAAATTACTATACTACTTCTGATTGTATACCTTACTATGTGCCTTTTCTTACTGGCCTATATTTACCAATGTTTGTATACCTGTTTTTGTATGTTTTTATTTATTTATTTTATTTTACATTTGTTGACCGGGCTAGTCTGGCTGGATATATGTCCATTTTCAGCAGAGGCCCGAGGAGAAAAGCTCCACTATGTACTAATACAAACATAACATAACAAGGTACATCAAAAAAAAAGCACAATAGGATACAGTATTATAGGCATGTAAGAGAGCTAAAATAGCTTAGTAATAGTATAGAAGCAAATACAGTAGAATAGAGTCAAAACAGTGAGGATTCCTAGTTCTATAATCTTAACCACGCAATCATACTAATGTTGAAGTTAATGTTGTTGTTAATCCCACTGTCCTTAATAACTTGTTCATATATGTAAATGGAGCTTTTCTCCCCAGGCCTCTGCTGAAAAAGGACACGTGTCCAGTCGGACTTTCCCGGTCAACAAATGTAAAATAAAATAAATAAAATGTATTTTTATATAGCTATGCATGCTTGGAGTGGTGCCAGGATTTTTTTAAATGATTTACTGCTTTTGTGGTTTATTTACTTTTGCTGAACGTTCATAGGCAAGTGCTAGACTAGCTACCTTTGTGGGCCATTTTAAGTCTAGCCATTTTCGATTTTTGTCCTTGAAGTAACCCATCCCATGTGGTTATAGATAGGTATTATGCACCCCATAGTCAATAATTACATATTATCATAATGGGAATAACTGGGATTATACTGTAGATAATTTGTGGGGACCCATGCATGAGATAAAGCATTTAGGAGCTTCCTATTTCCATTACTAGTACAGAGGACAGTCCTGGGGTAAATTTTCTGTTTCCCATCCATAGATATAAGCTGCCCTTAAATATGGAAAAGGTTGTTCCAGGAGAAGTTTAGATCCCTAGACTGAGTATTTCTGATGTCATTTGACTTGCTGATGTATATTAAATCCATCGGTAATGGGTCAGAGTAAAGGTAAAAATCTCATATCTCTTCAGTCATTGGATCTGACTTTTTGGATCTTAGAAGTGCTTTGCTATTGTTTTCTTTTAATTAATCTGCTCACTTCCATTTTTTCTTTATCTCAATTTGCTCATAACAAAACATTATGTTTATGCTTTCTGAAGTTTCCATCTGCCACATTCTTGTTTGTGAGCTATTCAAGGTCTGTGTACCATTGTGGCTAGATCAAATGCTTACAATAAAAAATAAACATTTTATATTCCACATTCTAAATTGTCTTTCTGTTTTACCTTAAGCTGATGTTCTCAGAACAAAATATTTCCGTGGCTAGTAAAGATTCCATCTGTTGTATGTTTTCGGAACTGTTCAAAACAGGTATTTCATCTTGGATAATGTAGATCACAGAGCACGTGCTATGTGCCATACCTTTAAGAAGCATATCAAAGACTGAGCGTGCACATATAAATATCAAGCACGTGCCATTCCTAGTGCCATTTTGAAAGTGTAGCCAGGGAGTAAGCATATATGATTACAGCAGTTAAGTTTGTATATAAGTTACTTAAGTTAAAGTCAGTAAACTTCTATCATGATGTGTTTATATAAAATAAAGGTGCTTAAACAGAACCCACAAATACTTTTTTGTTGTTTCCAAAGTAGGTGAGCGACAGTTGAGCTACATGCACTAAAAACAAACATTTTCATAGGAAGCATTGTCCTGTCACACCCCTTAATTGTATATATTAACTTCACAATTACATAACAGTAGAACAAGTAAATAACAAATAAAACTAGTAAACTTATGTGTTTCTTTGAAAAGATTTCACTACTTACTTGGATCTGACAAAGGCTTTTAACATCATACCACATGACAGATTTGTAAATAAGCTAATGGCCTTAAACATTGATCCTTATATATGGTGAGATGGATTGCAAACTGGCTTATGGACAGAACACATGTTGTCAAGGTTGGTGATGCTGCCTCAGTTAGGGAAAAGACAACCAGTGTCATTCCAGAGGGTTACTTACAAGGCCTCATCCTGCTTTGCATGTATTCTTCTGTTCTAAACACTGACAACAAGGATCCCTGGCTGAGTAAATTTGCTGATGATTGTAAGCTAGGTGTATTTGTTAAATTGACCAATGATACTTTAAACAGAACTAAAACATGTTAAATCCTGGTACACAAAAAGAGCTCAAACTAAATTCTAATAAATGCAGTATCATCTCCTTCTGAAAACAACGATAAGGACATGTACACCTGGGTCGATGGCTTCCTCTCCTTCAATCATCATGTTGCAACAATAGTCAGAAAAATCCTTCTGTATTTTTTTATTTATCCTTTTGTTGACCATAGTCCAACTAGGCTAGTAACTAAGAGACCCAAGGTGACATTTATACTACTAGAGGAAATTTGTCCGGGACATCGGGGAACTTCCCCTATTTGTCATTGGTGCAAGTTGTACCTATTTTGGAGGAGCACTTCCTGTTTCCATTCCAGACACAGAGGTAGCTTGGAGAAACAGGGAGGCAGATGAAGAGAGAAGGAGATAATGGAGTGGTGAAAGAACTAGAGAAGAAAGCAAATATCAAGACTGGAGCATGTGTGCTGGATTCTGAGGAAATGTTTCAGAGAAATATATTTGATGGAGATGAGTCAGTAAACAGTGGATGTATAATTACAACCCTCCAGTCTGGAGGGTTACAGGATGATGTACTTAAAGAAATAGTGGTGTAGAGAGAGCCAGAAAATGAAGGTGATGTGTCCTGGGGGGATGTTATGGAGAAAATACAAAAGAAGGTTGCAGAGACAATCCTGAAGAGTAGTGGTGAGATGGAAAAGAAAACATGCAGAGAATGTAAAAGAAGGCAAAAGTGGAGTAGCAGAAAAGAAGGCAGAAGAAAATGAAAAACAGAAGTAAGTGGTAAGGATTCAAAGTAAAGAAGACAAAGAATTGGGCAGGTATTAAGTGTGGGATAATTTAGTAGCTCCTTTGGGTGTGAAAGCCCATGAGGTAAGAACATTTATTCTTATTAACAAAGAGACATTGTGTGACATTATATTTGAGACTGTCTTTTCAATGGCAATTTTTCTTGGATAATATGAAAAAAGAAACTGTAACCCACAGAATCATTATGTGGTAAAAGCATTTAACAGGGAAACAAAAAGAAAATTCATGTACAGTTTCGAACAGAGCTAGAAAGAGAGACTTTGAAATGAGTTTTGAAAACTTTATGTAAAGAAATACTGGACACTGCAAAAGTTTATGACAAAAGGGGTTTATGGACTGGTGTCTATGACTGTAATATTGAGTTAAAAATAGAAAGAGAAAGGAGTTCCAAGATGGCTGCACACTGAGTAACAGCTTGATGTTATGTGATCCTATCTCGCCTACATTCTGTACTAATGGGTTCGGAGCCGATCCTCGGCTCCGACTCGGCACGCTATACTATAGAGCGAAGTCTCTTATTGGCTGAGCTATTCTACATCCAAGGATGCACCACCACTGCTTCCCCAGATCTCATTTGCCGCTTTACAGCAAAGACGTGGTCTCGGACTTGGCTGAGCTAAGTGTCTTTCTTTTCAACAAATTTCTGTCAGAAATTTTTGATTAACTTACCCAAAAGCTGTTTTAACAGCTATCGTTGTTGTGTGACTGGTTTTGAACGAAGTTTTGTGGTGAAATTATCTTTTATTTGAGGGAAAGGATCCCGTTTTAGTTAGAGGGGCCTTGCCCTCGCGAGTGAGTTATATATATTTTTTTTTAGTGAGTCTTGTTGAGTGTTATAGTTGGACAAGTAATCCCGTTTTCCATTAGAGGGATATTGTCCTTGTTTGCTTCTTCTTTGACGTTTTTTGAAAGTTTCCTTTTTTGTGTAGTGTTTAGAACTCAATATGTCGAAAGAGCACAGACCTTCTGGGTTCAAGAAGTGCTCTAAATGCAGCTATAAAATGTCCATAACGGACGATCACTCTCTATGCGTGTATTGTTTAGGCCCTATACACCTTCAGGAGTCATGCAGCGTTTGTCACGCCTTTTCCTCCCGGGTCCTCCAAGAGAGGAAAAACAAATTGATTTTAAAAGGGCTTATTAAACCTACTTTTGAGGAGGCTTTATCTTCTTCCTCTTCTCCATCGAAGAAAAAGAAATCGTTGGCTCCGACCAGCCCGTCGGAACCAGCCACAAAGAAATCTCGGCAGGCTTCTCCATCGGCTCCACGGACTTCAGAGCCGAGGGCGGAATGGTCTGCCTCGATGCCTCCAGCCTCGACTCCTCTGGCTTCGGAGCCGACGGCTAGAGCTTCGAGAGGCGGGTCACCTTCATCGGCTCCACTGACTTCGGAGCCGATGAGAGTTGCCAGCTCAGACTCTTCCCCTTCGGCGCCGAAGTCCACTTCAGCTCCGAGGGAAATTACTATGGTTGTGGAGTCTCCCTCGGCACCGATATTCATCGAGACAATTCGGAGCCGGTCCCCCAGTCCTTCGGAACCGGTGGAGAAGTCGACTCGAACTCGTTCGATCTCTTCTCGGTCTTCGAGAATGTCGGATTCGGACATAGACAGGGTACTTCAAAGGCTGTTTCAGTCTCCAGTCTTCCAAAAGTTAGTCTCGGCACCAGCCCAGTCGGCTCCGGAGCCGATTGTCCACCCTGTTGTTTTGGTTCCTCCTCCAACAGCCTCGGCACCGTTGGAGCCGGTGCTGGTGGAGCCGGTGGAGGTTTTCGGGTCGGCTCCGACCTTTACTCCAACCCCGACCTTTGGGTCGGAGTTCAGTACACGGACCTCCTCAGTCGGCCCCGGGGGTGACATTTCGGGACCGATGTTTTCGGTTCCGAGCCTCCCTCTCGGTGCGTCGGCTGCGGGAGTGCCGTCTACTGTTGTGGCCTCGGGGGTCGGACCTTCCCAGGACTCGGGGGGTCCGGCCTTCAGGGCCATGAGGAGTGCTTTGGCCAAATCTTCTTTGGCTACCTCCACCATCTCTCCGGCAACTTCCCTTGGCACGGAGACTGGTTCCTTTGTTGTCCCCCTGTCTCAAGACAGCGGAGCCCTGGGGCCTGAGGTCACCCACATTGGGGGTTCCCCCCTTCCTGGAGGTCCTTCCGAGGCTTCTTCGGAGGAACCTCCCAGTAAGAGACAGTGAAGAGGAAGCACGTCGACTCGCCTGATGAGTCTCTCACCTCGGACACCGACCTCGATGATGCGGAGGGGTCCCCCAAGTCGTCCTCGGATGATGTCTCCTTTGTGGACATCTTGGAAATCCTGAAGCAATGAGGTGACTGGCAGCCCAAACCCCCTTCCGCTGAGGAGTCGGTATTCCTCAAGGCCTTCGGGGCTCAGCCCTCCGCCTCCTGGGTGTCTCTGCCCTTCGATGAGCTCCTGGATTTGATCTCTCGAAGGGCGTGGGAGCACCCAGATTCTGTGGAACCGGTGCCAGCTCGCCCGAATAAATTTCTGTCAGCCCCCCCTGAAAAGGACTTCCTCTCCAAAGGTGTGGCCGTAGATGCCCTGGTGGTGGCATCTGCTACCCAGCAAGATGTGGCAGAGGCTTCGACGTCCGTCCATCCTCCTAATAAAGAGTCCAGGAGCATGGATCGGTACGGGAAGCGCACCCTTACTTCAGCAGCCTTTACTTTAAGGTCTCTGAATTATCTGATGCACTTCACCAGACTTCAGAGGGATCTGGTCAAGGAACTTTCAGATACCCTCTCTGGTAACCTACCTTAGCAGTTGGCCCAGACGGTTAGCTCTCAGTTGGCTACTCTATCATCGATATTGAACTCATCCATGAGGCTCATTTCATATGCAGCCGAGGGGGCGAGTAGAGCGGCGGGTACAGGTGTTGCTCTACGGAGACAAGTCTGGCTCCACCTGTGTCATTTTGCGGAGGCCTTCAAGTCTTCCTTTGCCGATGCCCCCTTTGATGGGTCCTCCTTGTCTGGACCCAAGGTAAAGGACACCTTGACCCGCTGTGAACAAGAGGGTAAGACTTTGACTGCCGTAGGGGCACGGTTTTCCACTCCCTTCCGGCCTTATCCCAAGGCTAGAAGAGGGGGGAAAATGTGGTTCCGCAAATCTCAGAAGACTTACCCCTCACAGCAGGACGATTCCCCTTCTAGAGGCAGAGGAGGGGGAAATTTTTCAGGAAGACGCTGTCCCAGAGGCGGCAGAGGCCCCCGCAACATTGGAGACCGCGAGTCCTTTCGTGGCTCCTCAACCTTCCAGCATCCCTGAAGGATTGCCCGACTGCACAGCTCCGGAGCCAGTCGGGGGTCGTTTTTCGAGGCACCTAAAGGCCTGGGAGAATATCACTCAGGATCGATGGATGCTCCGAATCATCGCCGGAGGTTATGTCATTCCTTTTTCACATCCCCCCCCCCCACCATCCAGGAAAATCCCGGACCCACCACCCAGTCAACGGGATCTTGCAGCCATCGAAATCTCAAAGCTGCTTCAAAAAGGAGTCATCCAACCGGTCCCCGTAGACCAGACCGGATTAGGGACTTACTCAAAATTCTTTTTGGTGCCAAAAAAGACTTGAGGCCCATTTTGGATCTCAGCAACCTAAATCGATCAGTCAAGAAGTCCAAGTTCCGAATGGTCACCTTGCAATCCATTCTCCCGCTGCTGGAGAAAGGTGTTTGGATGTGCTCCATAGATCTCAAGGACGCCTATTATCATATCCTGATAGATCAGGCGTCCAGGAGACATTTGCGGTCACAGCATTTATTATAGAGTTACTTAATTTTTGTTTGACTCATAATTTTTTTGAGTTTAATGAGATTTTGTATCATCAGTTACAGGGTACAGCCATGGGGGCTTCTTTTGCCCCCATGTATGCTAATTTATTTATGGGTTTATTTGAACTAGAAACAATATACAAGCATAGATTTTTTCAGACCCATGTAATATCTTATTATAGGTTCGTGGATGATCTAATATTCTTGGTGGATGCTGATGAAAGTGACATTAAAGCATTTGTTAAAGATATTAATCATAATAGATTTTCTATGAGTTTTGATGGTCTAAAAATGGGACTTGTTGTCCCATTTTTGGATGCTATTCTCGATATTTCTAATGGTACTAAAATTATTACTTCGATCAATAGAAAATTTGAGGGTACTAATTTTTATTTACGTGGAACTAGTGGTCATCCTCCTCATACGTTGGATGCCTTACCATATGGGGAAATGTTACGTACATATAGATTATGTGGAAGACCTGATATTTTTCAGCAAGAAATGAATACTTTGGTGGAATCTTTCTTGAGTAGGGGATATAACAAAGATATTTTAAACAGATGTTTTGATAAATTAGTTAAAAGAGTTAAGCTTTTTGATGGTGTAAATAGTTACTTTCCTGCAAAATGTGGCTCAATATAATGGTAATAATAACTGTAAGGAAAATATGTATTTTGTAACCACTTATGGTTGTTTTACTTCTCAATTTCTTGATATAGTAAAACAATTTTGGTCTTTTTTACTTTCTTGCAAAAATGTTGAACAGTGGCTGAATGTTAATTTACAATTTTCCTATCGGAGAGGTAGAAATATAAAAAAAATTTTTTGGTTAAAAGTAAATTTATTTTGCCTCCACCTTCATTATATAAAGAACCATGCCAAGTTGGCACTTTCCCTTGTGGAAATTGCAAAGGTTGCAAATATATCACATCATGTTTTCCATTTATTAATGATGTTAAGTTTACTCCTGTTAAGCAGTTTTGTTGTAAGTCAGTAGGGGTTATTTATGCTCTATGTTGTCCATGTAATATGTATTACATAGGAGAAACAAAAGGGGCCTTCAAACTGAGATTGTTAGAGCATATAAGGGACATTAAGAATGGTAATATTGAAAGCCCTGTAGCTTTGCATTTTTTAGAATGTCATAACAAAAATAGTGAAGGTTTAAAAGCCACTATTTTAGAACAAGTTAAGCCAATAATGTATTGTCAGCAGGATGTTAAAACTGTGTTACTGCAAAAAGAAGCTCTGCTTATTTTAAAGTATAAAACTATGTCTCCTTGTGGGCTCAATGCTGAGTTCAATTGGAGAGTGTTGCTTAATTAATTGCATAATTGTTTAATTGAGTTACTAGTTTGTTATAAAATGTGGATGCTTGTATACAATTTTATTCTCCTTGAAGGCTTTGGCCGAGACGTCAGAGATTTTATTAAAGAACTTTTTGGATACTGTGGTCGTTGTTTGCTACTTGCTGCTTGCTACTTGGTGCCTTTTCGTTGTTTTTGACATTTGCGCTTCAGCCTGGGAGACAGTCATTTCCAGTTCCGTGCACTGCCCTTTGGTCTCACCACAGCCCCCAGGGTGTTCACCAAATGTTTGGCAGTGGTGACTGCTCACCTGAGAAGTCTAGGATTCCAGGTGTTTCCATATTTAGACGACTGGCTCCTAACTGCCACCTCCAGGCGTCTACTCTTACAGAACCTAGCAGCCACTATATCTCTAGGCAACTCCCTAGGAATCACCTTCAATTGGGCAAAGTCTGTGTTGCTGCCATCTCAGCGCATATGGTTTATCGGAGTAGAGATAGATTCAAGGCAAATGCGGGTCTATCTTCCTACAGAGAGGATAGAAACATTACAGTCTCAAGTTCGAGCCCTGATCCTCAAACGTTGAGCCCCAGCCAGGATGGTCCTACAACTGTTAGGTTCCATGTCGGCCACCGTCCTCCTAGTCCCCTTGGCAAGATTACATATGAGGATTCTCCAGTGGCTCCTGTCAGTCCAGTGGTCTTATCAGGATCTCCCCCTCAGTCACCTCATTCTGATCACGGAGACGTGCAAACAGGACCTTCGTTGGTGGCTTCTTTCCTCCAACCTGGATCAGGGGCGACCCTTTGTTCCACCGCCTCCAGTGGCCACATTGACTACGGATGCCTCCCAGACAGGGTGGGGGGGACATTACCTGGGCAGGTCAGTCCAAGGCAAGTGGCACTCCGACGAGAGTCTCCTCCACATCAACATACTGGAAATGAGGGCGGTGCTTCTATCATTACAAGCACTACACAGTTACCTCCCCCAGGGCATGATTGCCTTTCAGTCCGACAACATGTCAGTAGTCTGGTACCTGAACAAGCAGGGAGGGACCAGATCCTACCCCCTTTGCAGAGAGGCCATGAAAGTATGGGATTGGGCGATTGCAACCAAATGTTTTCTGGTAGCAACACACATTCCGGGGAGATCCAATGTGATAGCCGACAGACTGAGCAGGACTATTCTCTCCCCTCACGAGTGGTCTCTGAACAACAGAGTGGCAACTCAGATTTTCAGAAGATGGGGTACTCCTTGTTGCGATCTCTTTGCAACCCCCCTCAACACGAAATGCCAACAGTTCTTCTCTCTCATCCCAGTTCCGGGGGAGAGTCCCAAGGACACCCTAGTCCAAGCTTGGCCCTCCGGCCTGCTGTACGCCTTTCCACTGGTTCCCCTTCTTCTCAGGGTGACCCAGAAGGCGATTCACTTGCAGAGCAAGATGATTTTAGTTGCCCCATACTGGCCTCGTCAAGTCTGGTTGCCTTTTCTTCGGAAATATGCACTGGACGGTCCATGGTTCCTGGACCAGGTTCCAAACCTATTGATCCACCAGTCGGGACAACATCATCAGTCCCTTCACTCATTGAGGTTAGCAGCTTGGCTCCTCCTCTTCCGACCATAGTCAGGAACCATGCTTTGGACCCGGAAGTCATACATATCTTGTCCTTGGCCCACAAGACTTCTACTAAAAAATGTATAACAGCAAATGGAAGAGATTCGCTATTTGGGCCCAACTCCGGGGATTAGATCCCATTACTGCCCCGGTGTCAGAGGTTCTGAAGTTTTTAGCTTCTCTATTCAATCAAGGTTCTTCGGTCTCTACCATCAAGGTTCAATTGGCAGCTATTTCCAATTTTCATGAAACTATAGACCCACCTTTGATGAGCAACAAGTTATGTAAAGCCTTCATGAAAGGTGCTGGGCTGCTACGACCTCCGATTTCTCATCCCGCTCCACCGTGGGATCTTAATTTGGTATTAGGTGCTTTGCCCTCTTCCCCCTTCGAACCGGCAGCAACTTGTGACTTGAAATTTCTTTCTTTGAAAACTGCTTTTTTGGTGGCAATTACATCAGCCAGAAGGGTTTCGGAACTTCAAGCCCTATGTGTCAAACCACCGTACCAGGTTTTTCACAAGGATAGAGTATCCCTCAGGCCTAATCCATCCTTTGTTCCTAAGGTTTGTTCTAGTTTTTGTCTGCAACAGTCATTGGAACTTCCAGTTTTCTTCCCAAAGTACTCAAACAGAGTGGAATACATCTTCCATACGTTGGATGTTCACAGGCAATTGCGTTTCTATTTAGATAGGAAGCATCAAACACGGAAAACAGATCAGTTGTTTGTGTCCTTTTCAGACAATAAATTGGGCAAAGCCATCACGAAGGTCACTATTGCCAAGTGGATCAGAGACTGTATCAGTCATACTTACTTCCTGTCTAATAAAGAGCTTACAACCACAGTGAAAGCTCATTCTACAAGGGCTATGGCTACTTTGACAGCCTTTTATTCTAAGTTTGCCATTTGTGACATTTGTGCTGCGGCTACCTGGTCTTCTCCTCACACCTTCATTTCTCATTACAAATTGGACGTGGCATCTCGGGGGCGAGCTTCCTTCGGTTCCACAGTTCTCAGGAGTGTTTTCCAGTGAGCGACCCAGGAATCAGGTGCTAGGGACGCTGTCCCATCAGTACAGAATGTAGGCGAGATAGGATCACATAACATCTTTTAGTTATGTACTTACCATAACTTTAGATGTTTGGGATCCATCTCGCCTACATTCCTAATAACCCACCCTCCTTCCCCCTGCCTTGGAGATCAGAAGAGACCGGACGGTTCAAGTTTAGCCATTTCATCTTGAAACACCTGGCAATATTATATCAACAGTCTATGTGTGTGCATGTGTGCGGACAAACAAGATCTGGGGAAGCAGTGGTGGTGCATCCTGGGATGTAGAATAGCTCAGCCAATAAGAGACTTTGCTCTATAGTATAGCGTGCCGAGTCGGAGCCGAGGATCGGCTCCGAACCCATCAGTACAGAATGTAGGCGAGATGGATCCCAAACATCTAAAGTTATGGTAAGTACATAACTAAAAGTTTTTAGCTCTCCCAGTGTGAAAACAGAAACTCAGCAGAGAAGGCCAGTAGACTTGTGTTTATGGGCTAATTTCAGTAACTGGCAAGTAAGTATACTAACTGGATGCTTCCAGTAACCTATAGGATGATATGACAAGTGCATACAGACCTGATTAAAATAAACAAAACACTGATAGAGTATATTAGCACTAACAACAAAAGGCTGGAACAAATGGAAGAAACTTTTAACAGATATTCAGATGAGATGATAAAGCTGCAAAAATCAGAGGTCAAAATGAAGAAAAGGCTGACTGAATATGACACATCTCAGGAAGAGATGTTTCAAAAATAATAGAATTAGAGGACAGAGCACATAGGGAAAACCTGAGATTTTCTGCTATACCAGGGAAGCTGGAAGGAACATGCTGCATTAAATTTCTGAAAGCACCTATAAGCAACTGGACTGGTATTCCGGAGCAGGACTTATTATTTGAACGGGCACATCATGTGTATGTTCCAAGTCTAGCTGTAAGAAATCAACTTAGACCTTTAATAGTAAGGATGTAATCCTACCAGCAGAAATATTTGATTTTGTCAAAACTGTGGCAGAAGGACAAAATACTAAAAGGAGGGGACAGCAGAGTGTTTGTGGAGAATGATTACTCATTGCACACCAGGCAGAAGAGAAGTATATTCATCCCTCTATTCAGAGAATGCCGAGACGCAGGTGTGAGACTCAAACTGCTGTGTCCAGCTGTCTTCAAGGTATTCTTCCCTGGAGGGACAAAATCATTTTTTGATGAAGTGCATGCTAAGGAGGAAGTACAAAAGTTTGTTCAACAAAAACTGAGCTGGGAAACAGAAGGAGATTCGTTGTCTTGCACCTCTGGTAATAAAGACCACAAAGAGACTGCACCTGTGAAAACTTTTCCAGTATTTCAACAGAAAATGTTAGCGAGAAGGAAGGGAGCACGAGAGTTGATTAGGAGAATCGAGAGTACGTTGGAAATGAAGCAGAGACAGGATTTGGGTGATGCAGAAGAACAGTATTATAAGGGATATAATGGTAATACACTTATGAAAGATAATATTGCTGTGAAAACATTTTATAAAATTGGTCTGAATGATGGATGATATTTAATGAAAAATATAAAAAAATGTTTTCTGATAGCTGGGATAAATTTGCTTTGCTTCTGCCTGGTGTACCATGAATAATTATTTCCCACAAACACTCTTGTCTCCAATTTTGTAATACTTTTCTCTTCTTATAGGTTCATAGGTTGGTACTAGGCTATCAGCCCTAGGGCCTATACAAGCCTAGCCATAACAATTCCCTGGCTATTTCTTCCCACATTATTTACTTTCCTGGACCCCTGTCTAGCAGGGCGACTGACGTGATTCCCTGGGGTGAATTTCCTTTCTCCCATCCAATCGTCAAGGTTCCTCTTGAAGAGGTCCAAAGAGGCACTCTGCTTTACATGTATGGGCAATCTATTCCAGAGTCTGGGGAGTCTCTGGGTCAGGAACCTATCCCTCCAGCATGTATTGTTTGTTGTGATGACAAGGTTTAGATCCCTGGAGCGAGTAGCTCTGAGGGATTGGGATTTCTTTAAGTGTAGCATGTCCAACAGCTCTGGGTTTGACATGGCCTTGTATGTTAAGCAGAGATCGCCTCTGAGTAGACGATATGCGACAGAGTATAGCTGGAGTTTTTTAAGGTGGTCAGCGTAGGGCATCTGCTTTAGGCCTGTGATTCTTTTAGTGAGGTATTTCTGAGGCCTTTCCAGTTGTTGCAGATGTCTTGAGAGGTACATACCAAATGGGGCGTTGTATTCTATAATGGGTCTAATGAGGGATGAGTACAGTGGGACAATGACCTCCTTTTTTCTGGATGAAAAGCCCTTCGTGATGAGGTGTGCCACATAGAAGGATTTCCTGACTGTTGTGGCGATGTGGTTATCGAAGGTGAGACCACTGTCCACCTGTGTCCCTAAGTCTCTTATCACACTTTCTGTGTTTAGTGTACTGCCACCTATATGGTAATTCATGGATACATGTTTTTTCCCAAAAGGAATAACAGTACATTTCTTGGCATTGAGCTTGAGCCCATGGCTCTGGCACCAAGCATCTGTTTCTGTAAGGCCCTTTTGTAGAGTATCCACATCATTTGGGGATTCAGTAATGGCTCCCAGTTTGCAGTCATCTGCAAACTTTGTTAGCCAGAGTCCCTTAGTGTTGACCTGTACTTCAGAGAAGTAGATGTCAAACAAGAGCGGCCCCAGGACTGAACCCTGAGGTACTCCACTTGTCACTTGTCTGGAGCTGGATTTGGAGTCGGCTACTTTTACAGTGTGGGTTCTACAGTAAGCCATTTAGCAATCCATTGGGTGACATAGGGATTAATGCCCAACTTAGTAAGTTTATCTATGATTCCAGAGTGGGGGATGGTGTCAAAGGCCTTGGCAAGGTCTAGATAGGCTGTGTGGACCACCTTACCCTTGTCCATGGCTCTGGAGACTGATTCAAAGAAGTCAATCAGGTTCAGGAGACAAGATCGGCCCTTCACAAACCCAAACTGGGTGGGGTCCAGTGTTTGAAGGTTGCCAATGTCTTTGTTTATAAGTTCCATGATAATACGCTCCATGGCCTTGCAGATAAGGCTTGTCAGACTGATGGGACGATAGTTTCCGGGATCCAAGGTGGATCCCCCCTTGTGGATTGGGATAACTGTAGCTCTGCGCCACTCAGTGGGAATGAAACCTGAGGTGAGGCTATGATTAAACATGACACTTAGGTGAGGTGCCAGTTCATATTGTAGTTCATGTAGTACACAGCCCGGGATGTCATCTGGTCCCATGGATGCTGTATTCTTGGCTTTAGAGAGTGTGTTTTGTACCTGTGTGGCCGTTATTACTGGAATTTGGCAATCTTCCGGTATTGAGATGGGCCATTTAGGGGTGAGAGGGGGTGAAGTTGGCACTGAATCGATCTGCCAGGATATTGGCAATATCCTTCGGATCAGTATATTTAATGCCATTCTGTTTTAGCTCAGAGCAGATCTGAGCATTGCCATTTAGATTCTTGACATAGTTATAGAATGCTTTGTGGTTGTCTTTGGAATCTTTGGCAATTTTATTTTCGTAACTAGCTTTGGAGGATTTTATGAGGCATCTCAGTTTCTTACTGAGGCTAGTAAGGGAGTTTTTTGCATCCTGGGATTTTCCTCTTTTCTGCAAAAGTTTCTTCCTTTTGTTGTAAAGTTTGTTTATGGCAGGGGACCACCAGATTGGTTTCCTTTTTGGAAGAGAGCATTTTGGTTCTATTTGGGATGGCACGATTCATGCATGAGTGGATGTGCTCTTACAGTGCCTTAGTGTAGGATTCAGCAGTTGAACTTTCAGTTCCCGTCTGCATGGGTGTCATGAAGTTTGTCACTTCTGACTTGAGTAGCATGAAGTTGGCTTTGGAGAAGTTTTTATGGTGGTTTCTTTATTGGGGGGTGGGGGTGGGATGTGGATGTTAAGGGTGATTAGCTTATGGTCAGACGTGACTAACGAGGGGGTGACCATAGGTATGGAGCTTTGATTTCCCATGTTGGTAATGACCAGGTCTAGGATATTGGAGCCCCTGGTGGGACTATGGATTAGTTGATCCAGGGCGTTGGAATTTATGAATTCCAAGAACCGTTGTGCAAAGGTGTTGGAACATGAGTAGTTTTCCCAGTTAATGGCAGGGTAGTTAAAATCACCCAGTATTAGGGTGTTTGGTTCTATCTTAATATTTTCCAGTATGTTTAGAAAGGTGTAGTGAGAATCTTGGGGTATGGTGGGGGATCTGTAGCAAGCTACAATTTGGATTGCAGTCTTACCTAGTGTTAGTTGCACTTGGAGAATTTCAGACACATTGTGTTGACCAACTAGCCTGGTGGTGTGAATATCCTTGGTGAATATTGACACTCCTCCACCTTTAGTGTTTTGGTCCTGGTTTGGTGGCTGAAAAGTGTGGTAAGAGTTGTAGCCTGGTATTGCAGGGGTGCTCTCCTGAGCCTTGAACCAAGTCTCAGTTACTGCACAGATATCGATGTTCTCCATTTTTAGGAGTGCCTCGAGAGAGTGTATTTTGAGGTTTAGACTTCTAGCATTGAGTAGCATTACCTTCAGATTTTGCATGCTTGTACCTGTTACGGTGGTGGTTTTGTCCTTTGAAGTTTGCCTAAAAAGTCACTATAGGGGTGGCAAGAGCCTTAGCCAGTAACCTGAATCCCAGGGGTGACAGGTGCAGACCATCTCTGGCAAAGCATCGTGGTCTGTCAATCATTTCATCCCAGGCAGACAGATACTGGATCCCCTTTGAATGACACCATAAGCTTAGCCAATTGTTGAAGTCAATCATTTTATCCTTATATTGTGGTATCATTCTGGGCGAAGGCAGGATGCTACTCAGGGCTAGGGTCATACCTGCCTGGGCCACATGATCCGAGAGCTCTTCCATGTCTCTTTTCATGTAGTCCAGGGAGGTACGTCTCAAGATATTCACTCAAACATGGACAATGACAGAGTCATATTTGTACTTGTTGTGGAGTGACTTGAGTGCATGCGTTATGTGGCGGATCCTGGCACCCGACAGGCAGCTGACTGTAATTTTCTCCTTATTCAACCTGGTGAGAGGGACATCAGTGTGCCGGACTATAGAGTCACCTATGACTAAAGTGTTAGGTACATTGTCTTGCCTTAGGGGCTGTTGCTGGGTGGCACACTGGTGTTGTGAACTATGTGACACATTAGTTGTGACTGGTGTTTGTTTGCGTTTCAGCTTCAGAGGTCTTTGTTGTTTGGGCAGGTTACAGTTAAGGGCCTCTGCATATGTGGATTTAGTGTTGCTATATGTGGGTGTTGGTGGTGCGGGTTTAGAAGGGCTATGTGTTGCTTGAGGTGTAGTGTGGGTGTTAACCTTCTCCTCTTGACTGTTTAGCACAATCTTGGGTAGAGAGAGCTTTGCTTCCATTTTGGCTATGTAAGTGCATCTCTCACAAGTTGTAGTATTGGGTGGTAGGAGGAGAGGGTTGTCTGTGTACATGAGGCAATTGCTGCATTGCCCCAGTATGCCCAGATTCACCAGGTGGACAGGAGAAATCACCGGAAGCTGACCCTTGGACATGCCTGGTTTGGGGCTTTTTTTTTTCTTTGTAAAGTATAGGAGCTGTTTCCTTAGCAAGGTACTTTGCAATTATAGGCTGTTTAGTGCCTACTATTAATTTCTCCTTGTTAACAAAGAGAGTTCAGTGTTTGTATGAGTTTAAGGCTTCCTAGTGCTTTCTAGCAGGTATTAGAGAAAGTGCTAGTCACAGGGATGCTTAAAGGTAAGATTGAAAAGAATGCACTCTGCAGTCTGCACTAGAGAAGTTAGATGTGAAAGTAGGTAACTTGAGTTTTACCTGTTTAAAAAGTTAAGGTTTAGTGGAGAGTTACTATTTTTAAAACAGCAAGATGGATTGAAAGGGGTGGTCACTTTTGTATTTTGGTACTATGAAATACTGTAGGATGGCCAATAAATTTAAATAATTGAAGGGGTGGGATTTCAAAATGATGATTTTGTGATTACTCACATAAGCCAGTGAAAGTAGAGAGAAATGAGATATATGGTCAGATTAACATAAGAGGCGGGCAACTAGAAAGACAGTGGTATTTAACAAGACAACTTAAATGGGTGGGATGGCGGGAAAAAATTCTGCCTGACTCAGAACAGAGAGAGCTGTGGTCTCTTTTGAAGTTTTAATATGCTGTTAAAACAGAATGCAAGCAAAACACAAGGTAAAGAAAACAAACTACAGTATTCAAAATATAGAAAGGCACCACCGTTTTGTCAAGATAAAGTCTTTCTGCTGGTTTGATTGCATCTTTACTAATACAGGTCTTGTCTGTTTTCAGTTAGTTAATCCTGCTGTGGAGTTCTATCCCAGTTGCTTATTTAATTTATTTATTATTTATTTATTTATTTATTTAACATTTGTTGACCAGGAAAGTCTGACTAGGTTCCACAGATCCTGTTTTCAGCGGAGGCCCGGGGAGAAATGCTTCAGAAGCATGTCTTTAGATTGTGGGAGGAAACCGGAGTACCCGGAGGAAACCCACGTGAACGCAGGGAGAACATACAAACTCCACAGAGAAGGCACCCCAGCTGAGAATCGAACCGGAGAACCTCTTGCTGTGAGGCGACAGCATTAACCGCTGCACCACTGTGCCGTCCCAATTTGTGCTTTCATAAACATAATATCGTCTGCTTCTTCCAGATTGTCTGGGACAGCAGAAAATTTCAGCTTTTCTCTTTGTATTCTGCCTTCTAACTTTACTAATTTTTGAAACCGCTCTTCTTGAGAAGTGTCCCACTCAGCCAGCCTTTTCTTCATTTCATACTCTTGATTTTTGTAGTTTTCAGTTCATCTGAATAGCTTGTTAAAGCTTCTATTTTTCCAGCCTTTTGAGTTGATTCACTCCTTCAACATTTAATTTGTTTTAGTCACCTCTGAGTACATTTGATTTACTTTTTCCGCTAAAATACTTGAAGCTATCTTTTGTACCATAGCTGAAGCTTGAACTGCTTTTTGCTGAACTGCTGCAGGATTCTTCCCAAATAGTGTTTTTCATCATATTTTCTGATTGATTTTCTTTCAGGTTCTCTAAATTTCTTCTTTGCTGGCATCCAGGTAATGTACTTACTAACCAGTAACTGAATTTTACTCAATGTTCACTGGCTGTTATTTCGCAGTTTCTTTTTTCAGAATGGGAGAGCCGAAATTAAGCTGTTGATCAATGTGCGGCCATCTTGGAAGTCCATTCATGTCTACTGTTATTGTATGTAACTTTCATATATGTTTTATTTAAGATACTTAGTGTGGATGGTATATCATTTCCTTTTTTCACTAAGTAATTAACCTTCCCATTTGGAAACCCACAACTTTAAGCTTCTTTTTCTGTAGTGACAAGGTGATATTTGAGTATTTATGTCCTAGATGGCATCAGGCCCACTGATGATGGTAGAAAAACAGGAAGATAATCCCCAGGATTCAATAACACGTACACTAAGTGTATACCATGCTGAGTGAACAGACAACACAGGCATAACTCACACCTTCTTCCTCTTAATTTTAGTTTTCCTACTGATTGTCTTGCAGCTTTAAATACTGACAGGGATTCATAAAGGTTACCACAAAGTGCATACCACATGTACACTTAGTGCAATCCTTCTGAGTGACTAGAAAGCGCAAAAAATGTGATAGGGATGTTCTTGAATACATGTCATGTAGACAGTGTATGCTTAGTGTACACTTGGTGTAGGCATAACTGAATCTGACCCATTGTTTCTTACTTGAACTAAGGTTTGTGTTTGCTGATGGATGGATGTGGGTATCTGTAAGAAACAAGTCTGTCTGGCATCATATAGGTGACTAGTGAGCTGTATGTGTATTTTTGTAGAAGAGTATACATGAGTGTTTCTTTTTATATACTTGAGGCAAGTGGGATATTTTTTTACTTGAATTTGTGATTGTTGATGGCAGAGGATAGCAGTCTTTGTCCATTGCACTGCATTTGCTTACTGAATATGGAACAAACTACAATAAAGTTACATAAATGCACCTCAGGATGTGGCAGGCTCCTTCCTCATAGTTCCATTAGACTTTGAATGACTTATGGAAGTGCACTTTACTTGTTATAGTGGCATTGTTTTACATGTGCAATACCACTACCTTGGGAATCATAAAGAACCCCTGTGTTCATGGTAAGGGATATGGTAAAAAGGCCCTGTTTCCATGATGTGGAATGTTTGCAATTCAGAAGCATATTAGCTGCAATGAGTAAAGACCTTATTACTGGGTGATTTACATGTCTCTGAATTCCTGTTAACTACCACGAGTGCAAATCAGCATTTCCTCCAGTAGCTTACAGGTACGGCTGCATCATGTTAGCACAGGCACCCCTTCAGTCAGTCTGCCTCACAGTAAAACATCCACACACAAACCACAGACACCATACTTGCCACTGTTGTCAGAACATCCACAATGTCAGTCATTAATGCTAGACATTCAAGTTTCATACGTCATATCCTTCAGCAAATGCATGCTAGTGCCAAAGCTGTTATTCTAGAGACTTTATAATTTGTAGGAGGAATACTTTAAATCCCCTCTATAATTTTGTCCCACCATTAATTTTCTTTTGTCCTGATGTCTTGTGCTATGAAGTTGAAGGATATGTTTAATGTTTACTTTTTCCACTCCCTCATAAGTCATGAACTATTGCAAGCATTACATAATTCCTAAAATCCTCAATATATGTAAAAAAAAAAACTTGCTGTACTATCTTGTCGGTTAACACAGCAGGTTAATGCTGGGGTTTTTAGTGCCTTTGGTACGGGTTCAAATTCCTTTCCTGTCTTCCCCCTTTTGTACTTGATTTTTTTTCACCTGCATTTTTTAATAAAACATCTCTGATGTCTAGTGGTGGCATAGAGGGCTAATATCATCTGTGAGAGATGGGAAGGTAAATTGATGAAATCCCTTTAAGTGTTGTTTAAGGCACGCTACTTTCTCCATGTCGTCTGTTAGTCTGTTGTTTCCCCACATCATGTTTTCTTTTTTTTTTTGTTTTAAATATGTGCTTTAAGGCATGCTGTTTAGAATATCCTTGGTGTTTAGTGGTTCTACCCATTCCCATTAAGTTTATGTGCCATTATGGCATGAGATGTAAAAGAATTCCCTGTGATAACTAGTGTCTCCTTCTCCAACCCACATTGTGTTTTAGTGCTTTTCTGGCATGATTTGTAAAGTAATCCCTGGTGTCTATTTCTCCCCTCTCCATGATATTCTGTGCCATTAAGGTCCATAGCTTAAGACTTATCCCTAGTTCATAGGTAGGTACTAGGCTATCAGCCCAAGGACCTAAGTAAGCCTAGCCAACAAGGTTCCCTAGTTTATGCCACCCAAGAAAGTTAATTTCCTGTGCCCCTGTCGAGCAGAGCCAAAGAAGTGATCCCCGGGGTGCATTTCCTATTTCTAATCCACTCATCACGATTTTTCTTGAAGAGTGCTAATGAGGAACTTTGCTTGACATAGATGGGTAGCTTGTTCCAGAGTATATTGTGGTGACAAAGTTTAGGTCCCTAGAGCGTGTAGCTCAGAGGGATTGGGATTAGTTTAGGTGTAGCATGTCCAACAGCTCTGGATTTAACATAGCTTTATATGTTAGACAGGGATCTTCTCAGAGTAGGCAATATGCTACAGAGTAAAGCTGGAGCTTTTTGATACGGTCACTTTAGGGCATCTGTTTGATGCCAGTAATCCTCTTTGTGAGGCACTTCTGTGGCCTTTCCAGCTGCTGCAGATGTCTTGTGAGGTACATTCCAAAAGGGGCATGATACTCTATAATGGGTCTAATGAGTGCCGAATAGAGGGGAACAATGACCTATTTTCCTGAATGAGAACCCTTTTGTGATCAGGTGTGCCACATAGAAGGATTTCCTGACTACAGTGGTGATGTGATTATCAAAGGGGAGACTACTATCCACCTGGGTCCCAAGGTCTCTTATCACACATTTGGTGTTATGTAGACTGCCGTTTGTGTGGTAGTTCATGGGTACAGAGTTTTTACTAAAGGGGATGACAATGCACTTTTTGGCACTGAGCTTGAGGCCATGCCTCTGACACCAGGAGTCTGTCTCAGTGAGGCCCTTCTGTAGGATGTCCACATCATTTAGTTTGCAGTCATCTGTGAACTTCATTAGCCAGAGGCCTTCTGTTAGCCTGTACTTCAAAGAAGTAGATAGCAAACAGGAGAGGTCCCAGGACTGAACCCTGTGGAACTCCACTTGTCACAGATTTGAAGTCAGATTTGGAGTCTGCAACTTTTACAGTGTGGGTTCTGTCAGTGAGCCAGTTGGCAACCCATCTTGTGACGTAGGGATTTATACCTAGTTTAGTGAGTTTAGCTATGATTCCAGAAGGGGGGATTGTGTTGAAAACCTTGGTGAGGTCAAGATAGACTTTGTGAACCACTTTACCCTCGTCTACAGCTTTGGTGACTGCCTCAAAGAAGTCGATCAGGTTGAGAAAGCATGATCTGCCTTTCACAAACCCGCACTGGGTGGGGTCCAGAGTTTGGAGGTTACCAATGCCTTTGTTTATGAGTTCCATGATGATGTGTTCCATGGCCTTGCAGACCAGGCTCGTCAGGCTAATAGGGCGATAGTTCCCAGGGTCAGTGGTGGCTCCCCCTTTGTGGAGTGGGATAACTTTGCTGTGCTCCATTCAGTGGGCACAAAGCCTGACGTGAGACTATGATTGAACATGGTGCTTAAGTGGTGAGCCAGTTCCTTCTGAAGTTCATGTAAAACGCAGCCTGGGATGTTGTCCGGTCCCATGGATGCTGTGTTTTTGGTTGTAGAGAATGCAGCTTTTACTTGCATAGATGTGATTACAGGGACTCTGCATTCTTTCTGTATAGATATGGGCCCTTTAGGGGGTGGGGGGGTAAAGTTAGCACTGAACCTATATGCCAGGATATTGGCCATATCAGTTGTTTCTGTAATTTTTGTGCCATTGTGCTGTAACTCAGAGCAGATCTCCGTGTTGCCATTGAGATTCTTGACATAGCTATAGAATGCTTTGTGGTTGCCCTTAGAATCAGTAGCAATTTTGTTTTCACAGCTAGCTTTGGAGGATCTTATAAAGGATCTCAGCTTCTTACTGAGGCTGACCAGGGAGCTCCTCCACAAATGGGATTTTACTCTCTTTTGCAACAGTTTCTTCCTTCTGTTGTAGAGTTTGTTTATGGCAGGGGATCACCAGATTGGCTTCCTAGTTTTGGAGGATAGCATCTTGGTTCTGTTTGGGATAGCATGATCCATGCACTCGTGTAAGTGCTTATAGAGTGCATTTCTGTAGGATTCAGCAGTTGTAACTGAATTGTCAGTCTGCATGGGTGTCATGAAGTTCGCCACTTCTGTCTTAAGAAGCATGAAGTTGGCTTTGGAGAAATTTTTTACCATGGTTTCCTTAATGGGGGGTGGGGGCAGGATGTGGATATATGTGACTAATCGTTCTCCCCTACCCCTGATATACCCAAGCTGTGTAAGTGCTGTTAAGGCATTATCTCAAGTAGTTAGTGATCACCCCCCCCCCCCACCGTGCTGCAGGTTCTGCTCATTAGTATGTGGGTTTGTGAAAGTATGACAGCCACCCCAACCCACTTAGACACATAGATGCAGTCATTCCATATATACACACACACACACACACACACACACACACGCACGCACGCACACACACACACACACACACACACACACACACACACACACACACCTACCTAACTTAACCCATCACTAACTCCTGTACCATTACCTCCTAGGCAGAAACACACTGTCATATATGTACTCACACATGCAGCCCTTCAAGTGCATTCACAGACACCACCCTACCCCTGCTAATACTACCTTATCAAGAAATTCCCCAAAACATACGTCTACCGCAGTAGATGAACACAGCTTTTTTAATTCACTTTAACTACCATGAGGAGCCAAGAGCTGCGTCTTTGGAGCCACTCTTTAAAGTTCTGAGACCTTCGGATCCGACAGTCTTGGACCCTAGGCCCATATCTGCTCTGGTGGATCAGAAGCACTCTTCGGATCCTATTGGTACTTACTTCATTTCTAGTTCTTCTGAAGCTGCTTCTCCACCTCAGATCTTAAGATCATGGATCCAACAATTAGGGGCCCCACTTCAGTGTTTGGCATGGAGTCTGCTCCTTATCATGAGCTGCAGCAGAGCCCTGTTAGACACTCCAGGCCCCCTTCAGTGACTTCATCCAGGTTTTCTAGGAGCCTTTCAGAGGCCAATGTGGACAGGATGATCAAGAAGATCCTCAAAACTCAGATCCAGTTGGGGGTACTCTCCCCACCATCCCTTCTGGGTTCTGCTAGTCTTTCCCTCTAAGTTCAGTCTCCTTCTTTGATCCATCCCTTGATATCAGAGTCTCATGATCATAGCCAACCAAGAGAGCTGGGGTGGAGTATGATTAGCCTTCCATCCTCCACTTCGATCATTGCCCTAACTTCCTCTGCTCCATTGTCAGATTGCAGAGGGTCTTGGATCTGGGATGTCCCTGTCGAATCCGGGGGAGAGGTTCGGAGCCATCTCTTCCCCTCAGCACTTTAGTGCTGGACAGTTTGGGTTTGATTCTACCTGCAATCCAGGGCTCAGGGATTCCTACCCTCTTTTCTTCAGTAGCTCAGCTCCTGTGGAGGGATTCACTGGGGCCCTCAGCGTTCCAAGTTGTAGAAAGGGCCTTCTCTTGCCATAGGAATTCAGCCTCTTTGAGCTATTAGCCTCCCCGTCGACTTCCCTTGGATCAGAGACTTGAGGCTGTCATACCTGTCCAGAGTCAGCCTATCCAGACTAGCCTCCAAACACTTTCCCCAGAGGGAGCTTCCTCCTCTTCCAAAATCTCCCCTGAACATCCAGTAGAGTAGATCCCTTGTAAGAGGACATGCAAAAGGAGGCACATTGAATCCCCCTTGGAGTCCGTTACCAAGGACATGGATTTCAATGAAGAGGAAAGATCCCCCAGATCACTACCAGAGAACGTCTCCTTTGGAAACATTTTAGAGATCCTGAGACAAAGAGGTGGTTGGTCAGCCCAACCTCCATCCCCAGAGGAGTCCGTGTTTTTTTGGAGGCTTTTGGGACAGGCCTATCTACATCCTGGGTGGTGCCCTGACTGACAAACTTGTAGATTTGGTGTCTCATTGGGCCTGGAAGTAGCCAGACTCTCTCAAACGATTCCCAAACACCCAGATAAGTTGTTATCTCCTCCTCAGGACAGACCATATTGGACTAAGGGTATTTCAGATGAGTTGACACCATGGTTGTGGCAGCAGCTACCAAGAAGAAGCTAGCTGAACAGAGCTCCACTGTCCATCTGCCAAAGAGGGGGTCCAGAGCGATGGACAAGTTTGGTAAATGTGTTTACGCCTCGGCCACTTCTTCTGTGAGAACATTAAACAATCTGGCACATTTTACTTGATTACAGAGGGAACTGGTAAAGCAACTCTCAGACTTTCTGGCAGAGATCATGTCAGCGAAGGACTTCAAAAAACGTCTCCCCCCACTGACAGATCTTTTGTCCTTGTCCACTTCTTCCATGAGGCTTATGTCCCACTCTGTGGAGGGTGCCTCACGGGCAGCTGGCTCAGGCATCGTGTTCAGAGACATGCCTGGATGAGGCTTTCTAATTTTGCAGAACCTTTTAAGGCGTCCTTTGTCAACACCCAGTTTGATGGAGCCTCCCTTTTCGGTCCATCGGTCAAAGAGACCCTAACCCGCAGTGAGTAAGAAGGGAAGACCTTGTCTGCCGTCGGGTTCAAGTTCTCAACTCCTCAGTGCACCTTTTCTAGAAACCAGCATAATGGAAGGAAAACCTGGTTCTGAAAATCTCATGGGTCTTCCCAGGCTCAACGTAGGGATCCTTCCTCTAGAGGCAGAGGAGGACGTTTCAATGGGAGACACTGCCCCAGGGGCAGAGGGGGTCTGCAGAATGAGGGTTTCAAGGAGCCTTTCTGTGATAGATTCTATCAGCATTCCTTAAGGGCTGCCTGACTGCTCATCTCTGGAGGCAGTCGGGGGTCATTTTTTGCTGCTCCCTATTGCCTGGACCGATATAACACAAAACAAATGTGTGCTAAATATTATATCCAGAGGTTATTTTATTCCCTTTCTCCTTCCTCCTCCAGAGAGACCATAGAGATTCCCTGATGTTCCACCCAGTCAGAGGGAGTTTGCAGTAGCAGAAATTCTAAATCTGCTGCAGAATAGAGTCATCCAAAAGGTCCCGACCGAACAAAGAGGATTCGGAACTTACTCGCACTTCTTTTTGTGCCAAAGAAAATCGGGGACCTGCAATCTATTTTGGATCTAAGCAAATTAAATTTGCTTGTAAAAAAGGCAAAGTTCCGAATGGTGATGGTTCAGTCCATTCTACTGCTGCTGCGGAAGGACATCTGGATGTGATCAGTGGACTTAAAGGATGCATACTATCACATCAAAATAGACAGATGCTCCAGAAGTCATCTGTGCTTCCGGCTGTGAGCCAGTCATTTCCATTTCAGAGCTCTGCCCTTTGTACTCACCACATCCCTCAGGATGTTTACCAAATGCATGGCATTAGTCGCAGTTAACCTGAGACTGCAAGAATTCTGGGTGTTTCCATATCTAGATGACTGGCTCTTCACTGCCCCAACCAGGCATCAACTACTCCAGGCCAGGGATTACTTCTTCAACCTTGCCAATCTTGTGGGGATCACTATAAACCTGACAAAGTCAAACCCATCACCAGTTTGTAGTTTAGAATTCATTGGAGTTGCCTTGGACACAGTGAACTAGATTGGGGCTGTACCCACTCATTGCATTCAGACCTTGAGAGATCATGTTCTAGCTGTCTTAAACTGATCTTCCCCACTGGCAAGGTTGATACTTCAGGCTCTAGGATCTTTGGCAGCTGCTATCCCTTAGTCCCTCTTGCAGGGTATTTTATGCAAGTTCTTCAATGGACCCTGGCTGCTCAGTGGTCTGTACTCTACCAGCCTCCATCTGTTTCTATCAAGTTGACTTCAGTTTGGAGAAGGCATCTTCATTGGTGGTTGCTGTTGGACAATCTAACGATAGGCAGGCCCTTCCTTCCCCCTCAGCCACAGTGACCACGGACGCTTCCCAGTTGGGGTGGGGGGAGCATTTCAAGGGAAAGATAGTCCAAGGTACAGGGTCGCACATAGACACCAGATTGCATATCAGTGTTCTGGAGATGAGAGCAATCCTCCTCACGTTGCAAGCCTTTCAGGACATCCTCCCTCTAGGAATGATTGCGATTCACATAGACAACATGTCAGTGCTGTGGTACATCAACAAACAAGGAGAAACCTGCCCTTACCCGCTGTGCAGAGAGGCCATGATGGTTTGGGAATGGACGATGTCTTCGGACTGTTTTCTGCTTGCAACTTACCTACTGGGAAAATCCAACGTCCTGGCAGACAAGCTCAGCAGGTCCATCCTGGCCCCTTACAAGTGATCTCTCAGTCAATCAGTAGTGAACTCGATTTTCAGACATTGGGGCCAATTTTGCAATCCCCCAGAACATCAAGTGCAGTAACTATTTTGCTCTGATCCCTCCTCCGGGGGAGTCCTCTAGGGATGCTCTGGTTCACGATTGGTCCCTTGGTCTTCTCTACGCTTATCCCCCACTACCCTTAATCCCAGAGGTTCTTCAGAAAGCATAGTATCTGAAGTCCTCAGTAATCCTCATTGTCTCCTATTGGTCTCTTCAGATTTGGTTCCCCTTCCTCTCACCTGAAATATCCTCCATGGATTCTGGAACCCAAACGACCTCCTTCTTCACCTGATAGAGAGTTTTCACCCCAATCTGGTATCCCTCAAATTGACAGCTTGGTTTCTCCATTTCGAAAATAACATTTCTGAAAATAAAAACAACTTAAAAAAGCTCCTCCAATCCCATTTGCATAAGTCATGGATCTGTAACTGTACAGACCCTGGGTAGCTCTTCAAAACAGATCTACAACATACTCAACTATACTTAGTCACTATCTCCATCATTATATAGTAATAATCACCAACTGATACTGCTGAAACATATACCTACGTCCCACAGTTTCTTAAAATATACTGTATGTATTTGCTACTATAAGCAAATTGGATACATTTGAATCAGTATGTAGCTTAACCCTGTGCTGATGTTAAAGTTGATGTTTACTGAGTAAACATACATCACCTCCTTTTTTCTGTTCTGTACACATATAACATGTGTTTTTAATATACAAGCCATTATATTAATTGTTACCAAATACCTGAATGTGTACCCCAAGCCTGTATTAAATGTTCATGTACTTTATTGTATGTTTATCCAATGCTGAAATTATTTTTGTTCTGTTTCTAAATTACCTGTGTTTTATTACATTTATTGTGATAATCTCTGTGGAGCTTTTCTCTCCAGGCCTCCTCTGAAAATGGGCTTCTTGCCCAGTCTGACTCTCCTGGTAAACAAATGTAAAATAAGTAAATACATTTCCATTAATTGTTTGAAGGTCCAGGCTTGCTTCCTCCATCTGAGACATTATTCTCACCTCCCAAAAACTGGCTACCAAGAAAGTCTATGGATGTAAATGGAAGAGATTTATCTTCTGGGCCTCTAAAGAGAACATTGACCCTTTTCCAGCTCTGATTTTTGGCTATCCTTCTGTTCCTAGCATCTCTTTTCAAAGAAGGAGCCAGCTTCTCTACCATCAAACTTCAATTGGCAGCCATCTCTAACTTTCATTCCAGCAATGTTTTCAATTCCCCTTCAACTTCCAAACTGTGCAAGTCCTTCTTGAAAGGGATCTTTTTTCTCAGGCCTCCAGTCAAAGATCCCTCTTCACCATGGGATCTCACTGTGGTCTTGCAAGGCATAACTCAAAAAACTTTTGAACCCAACCTGTGATTGTGACTTAAAGTTTCTTTCATGAAAGACAGTCTTTCTCATTGTGATCACTTCAGCAAAGACAATCTCTGAGATTCAGTCCTTATCTTCTAAGCCCCCTTACATTATTTTCAACAAATATAGGGTGTCCCTTCATACCAGTCCCTCTTTCATGCCCAAGGAAGCTACAGAATCCATCCTCAGCCAGACCATTCAACTACCAGATTTCTTCCCAAATTTCTCAAATGAGGGAGAACGTTTGTTGTATCTGCTTGATGTTCACAGGCAGTTACGCTTTTATCTGCACAGGACGAAACCTTTTCAAAAATCAGAACAGTCATTTGTGTCCTTCTCTCATAGTCATCTAGGTCAGGTGGTTTCAAAGGTTACTCTTGCTAAATGGATAACAGACTGTATTACTTTGATTCATACCAAGAATGGATTACAGCTATCTGGTCCTCCTAATGTCCACTCAACTAGGTCTGTGTCCACCACATCTGCCTTCTCTTCCAGGGCATCTTTAGATGACATCTGTGCTGCAGCCACTTGGTCAAAAGCTCACACCTTTGTCTTGCATTACAAATTAGACATTGTTTGCAGGAGCAGAGTTTCCTTCAGTTTGGCAGTGCTCCATCATATCCTTCCTTGAGACCACCCAGGAGTTGTATAGCTGGGGACTCTAACCAACCTTGAGGAGGAAGGAAAGAGACAACATCAGATTTATTAGTTATTTACTTAGCATAACTTGGTGTCTGTGTTGTCTTCTTTTATTTCTCCTCACCTACCCTCCCTGCCATCCCCCTACCCAGTGCTCTAGAAGACATAAAGAGAAGCTTTTAGGAAGTGTAGCTCCTAGTTTATGAGCCTCTGGTTCTTGATATGTACTTCTTTCTTTCTTTCTCTGCTCTCTATCAACTAATTGGGCAGCAAATTCGATCTGACGAAGATAGTCAGGTGGGCGGTGCACTATGGGAAGTGAGAGGAGCTCAAGACTTGGATCCTAGTCTGAAAAAATGTGGCCGAGTCAGATCCGAGAGTCAGATCCATAACCCAACCTTGAGGAGGAATGAAAGAAGACAACACAGATACCAAGTTATGGTAAATACTGTTATATTAAATTTAAAACATTAATATCAATCAGTAATAATAAAGGAATTAATAAACAGATGTAGTAATTTCTCTCTTTCATAGTAGCTTTATTGTCACATGTGCGGGAGACTCAGGAATCAAAAAGGGAGACTCCCAGAACAAAGGAATTCAGTAGCTTATATACATTCAATAATGCTGACATCACACTAAATGTCTAGCCCAATAACAACAGGGAAAGCACCATCTACCAATCAAATAGTTCCCCGTTGCATTCAGACATACAGAAGGCACTTATTGCTGGGCAGAAAAAGAAAATCGTATACACTTCCATATAAGTACGTTTACCACTTTTCAACAGACTTTGCTCTCAGTACTTTTCCACTAAATGCAAACTGTCACATGCTCAAGTCCTTCTTAAACGCATACTTTTAACCCTTTGTACTTTACAGTCCCCCATTTGATGCTGGTTAAGCATCACCATTTAGTCTAGCATACATTTTCCCAAAATTCATCATTACCATGACATCAGAACCCTCTTCATCATCGCACATTTTCATTTTAATACTGTTATTATTATTACTGCTTATAACTGGTATGTAGAAGTTTGGCACTTTTGTTTTCGATTTGGAAGATATAAGCTTGAGAATTAATGCCTCAATTAGAAACAAAATAAGAAAAGCAATAATAGCTAATACTGCAATTAGTAAAAATAACTTCAATAGTCCACCACCCCAACCTGAGAACAGGTTGGTTAGCCACACCCAGGTTGAGCTATCAGCATTTTCAGCTTCCGAAAGTTCAGACACCTTTTGGATCAATTCGAGATGACTCTCAATTTTGTGCTGATTGTCAGGAATAAACGTACAACACTCCTCTTAGATTAAAGCACACGTACCTCCTGTAGCCGCAAGTGCAAAGTCAAGAGACATGCAGTTTTGGAGGACAGCTGCTCTAATGGCAGTCAGTTCATGTCAGTTCATCAGTCACTAGATGTTCTTCGTGTTTCACTGTTGCAGTCATTACATTTGAGTAATCTGCTTGCAGGTTGCCCTCAGTCGGCCTGATTAGCAAAGTCTTGGGTCCTGTGTCAGTTGCTGTCCCTTCTTCCATGACATCAGGTCGTCAGGGGTACAAAACATGCAGCCGACACCATTACATCAGTCTTTCTTGCCGTGCGGTGCCCGAAGCAGAAGCAGTTCGCAAGTGCCGGTCGGCTGACTCCTGAAATTTTCATTTTCGAGTTTCAGAACCGAAATCTTCAACTAAAAGCTAAGTACCCCATTTGAGAAACTTTTTCTTGTTCCTTACCAATGTCAGTAAAAGTTAATAATTGCATTACTTGTGGAAAGCAAATACCTCATAAAGATTTTCATTCGTACTGTATTCCTTGCCTAGGCCCTGACCATGATGTACCTTGCTGTCGGTTTTGTGCTTTATTTAATCAGCGCACTATCCGTCGTCGGTATATTTTTGCCTCTAAATATTTTGGTTCTCGGTTTAATTATCCAGAAATGTTGTCGGTTAGCCAATGCAAAGATAAAGACAGAGACAGGCCGCCGAGGTCCAAAACTGCCAACAATGCTTCTCCTAAGCCAGTCGCCAGTTCGCCGGTACTCAGTGAGGCGCTTTTGCAGCCACTGATACCTGCTACTGCTGATTCGCAGGCCACTACTGAGACCCATTCGGAGTCCGGTATGCTGCGAGATACTTCATCTATGGAACCTGCGGATGTCTATACCTTGGATGGGTCCGGAGCCGCTGTGCAGGCACCCGCTTCTGAGGGTGTATTCAGGCCTACGGACTTGCATATTAAATCGATGCCTCCTTCATTACTAAGGCTTAAATATCGATCCATGTCTAAAAAAAACGACGCCCAGGCCACGTGCTCAGGCCTCTATGCCTAAAAAACAAATGAAAAAAATGGCTGAAGATCTAATAACTCTAATCAGGGGTAGCCAACCCCCCCCCCCCCAAGAGGCCTAGGGCTGAGCTTGATTATGAATCTTCTGTTTTTTCTGACTCTTCTGATGATTTGGTTTTGTCCTTACCTACTTATGAGGATTCTGATGCAGAGGACTCTATTCCCTATGCTTCCCCTCCTGAGGATTTTTCTTTTGGGGAAACGTACATACTCTAAGGGAGCATTTTCACTGGGAAAGCCAGGAATTTTCTGATTCAGAAAAGAGGCTTAAGGATTTTCTTCTCCTACTTCAGCATAGGCCTTTGGCTATTCCTCCTGTACTAGACATTGTTGATGATGCTTTCTCTGAATCCAGTTTGGCCCTTGATTCCCTGCCTCCTGCTCCCAGTAAACCTGACAGATACTACAGGGTCCCTGAGTCCCACAAGTTCCTTTTCAAAAATCCTATTGCAGATCCAGAGACTATTCCACAGAGGCCCAAGGGCATTAAAGCTTCTTCTGCTAAAAATCCTTCCCCTTCTGATAGAGACTGCAGGGCGCTGGATAGATGGGGTAAAAAGGTTTATACTTCAGCAACCTTGGCAATTAGAGCTTTAAACTGCCAATTTCATATATTAAAATATCAGCAACATGATACCGGACTGCTTAAACAGAAAATGATGTTGATTCCTGACTGTGTGGAAAATAAAGACTTACAGGATTTAATGCATTCTGCTGAACAAGTTGGAAAACATATTTTGCAGTGTGGTTTTGATTCTTTAGAGGCCTCTTGCAGGGCTGCTCTTACTGGGTCTGTGCTTAGAAGGCATGCTTGGCTTAAGGAGCAATCTTTGACTGATCATGTTAAAGCAAAATTGTTGGATGCTCCTTTAAATCAGGACTGCCTGTTTAGCAACAAGGCTGAAGAAGTTCTTAAAAAGATGGAAGATAAAGCTAAATCTATGCAAACTGTTAAAGATTTTTTACAAGTTCAGCCCCCTAGATTTAATAGGCACTGGCCTTCTAAGAATTGGTCCTTTCCAGCCCCTTCCAGGTCTTCTCAAGCCAAACCCAGACACAGCAAAAACCCCAGGTTTCAGTCCCAGGGGACTCACAGAACTAAGTAGTGGGGGCCTCCACTTCCAAGTCTGGGAATAACAAGACACCCCCCTATGGTAAACTGTCTCAATTACTTCCTTTTAAAATTTCCAAGCACTTATCTTCTGACTGCCCGTTTGGGGGGTAAGATTGCTCTTCATGCAAAGAGCTGGGAACTCATTACCCAGCACAAATAGGTTTTAAATATAGTGTCCCAGAGATACAGATTTCACTTCCACACATTGCCAATGCCAAGTGGGTGGCCGGACCTACCACCAAATCAGCGGGCAGAGGCTCAAAAACAAGTACTTTCTCTCTTAAGCATGGGGGCTATTCAGCTGGTACCAGAAGAGGAAAAGGGACAAGGTTTCTACTCCAGACTTTTCCTGGTACCCAGAAAAGACAAATCATGGCGTCCAATCCTGGACCTGTCTACTCTAAACACCTTTCTGGAGATTCCAAAATTCAAGATGCTGACTCTTCACTAATTACTTCCTATGCTACGCAAAGACGCCTGGTTGGCAACACTAGATTTAAAAGAAGCATAGCTGCACATCCCAATCAGGGAATCTTGCAGAAGATACCTACGCTTCAAAGTAGGCTGCACTCACTATCAGTTCTCTGAACTGCCGTTTGGCTTATCTACTGCGCCCAGGGTATTCATAAAGTGCCTAGCTCCCATTATTGCATTTTGCAGGCAAAGAAGTATTCAAATATACCCATACCTGGACGATTGTCTAATTCAAGGAGAAAGCTAGGACATACTTTTGAATCATCTGGCGTTTGTAAAAAGGGTTCTAACTTGTCTGGGGTACACCATAAACAAAAAGAAATCACAACTGGTACCCTGTTAACAAATTACATTCCTGGGAGCAAGCTTGAATACAACTTCCCAGATGACTTACCTCACACCAGAAAAGCAAATTCATTTGACAACCTACTTCAAACAAGTGGCCCCAAAAACCCTGCTATCTGCAAGACAAATACTGCAAGCCTTGGGGTTCATGGCCTCCTGCATTCTTCAAATTCCATATGCAAGACTGCATATGAGGAAACTACAGTGGTATCTAAAAAGCCTATGGAGTCAACATTCTCACAGGCTAGAAACAATGATTCCTATCATACCTTGCCTACACCTAGAGTTCCTTTGGTGGGCAGAGGCCTGCCACCAAAACAAGGGACTACCTTTCACACCACCCCCTGCTGCCCAAACCCTAACAACAGACGCATCAGACTATGCATGGGGGAGCTCACCTGGCAGGGAAATGCATGCAGGGCAAATGGAACCCAAATCAAATGCACCTGCATATCAAACAAAAAGAAATGTTAGCTGTACAGAATGCTCTGACAGCCTTCAAGGACTACATTCCTCCAGGACAGCTAATGGTAAAGAGGGACAACACCATGGTTATGTGGTACATAAACAAGCAGGGGGGTACACATTCTTACCCCCTCTGCAGACTAGCCATGGCATTGTGGAACACAGCCTTGAGCTACCAAGTGCACCTACAAGCTCCATTCTTGCCAGGAAAATTAAATACACTGGTAGACGGACTAAGCAGAAACCTCATGGACCCACACGAGTGGAAACTGGAACCAAGGTTTTTCAACATGTTGACAAGCAAATGGGGGAGCCCAGATATAGACCTGTTTGCCTTCCCCCAGAACTACCAATTGGACAAATTTTGCACAAGGACTCCCCACAAACAAGCCTGGAAAGTGGATGCTCTGTCCTTCAGCTGGAAAAACCTATCAGTCTATGCCTTCCCCCCGCTGCCTCTGCTTTCCAAAGTACTACTAAATGTCAAACAAGACAAACCAAGGATGATTTTGATTGCTCCAGACTGGCCGTGCCAACATTGGCACCCCCTCCTGCGCAGTGTGTCACGTTATCTCCATGGCACCTGCCTCAGACTCCTTCCCTGCTGTCTCAGGAGAACCAGATTCTGCACCCTCAGCTTCCAACACTGAACCTTGCAGCCTGGCTAATTACTTAAACTCTCCCTTACCATCCCTCAGCAAACCTGTGATGGATGTCACCTTAGAGGCAAGGAGGCCTAGTACTAGAAAATCTTATAATGAAAAATGGAAAAGATTCTGTGCCTGGAACCAATCTCAAGGGATAAGCACAGCAGTGCCCAATTTACCTAAGATTTTACAATGCTTAACAGAGATGCTTCACAAGGGCCTGTCTTTTTCCTCCATTAAAATCCATGCCTCAGCCATTTCAGCTCATTATAACACAGAACCTCCCCTCTTCTCTCATCCACTGCTCCAGCAGTACTTCAGAGGGGCCAAAAATTTGTGACCACCCAGGAGAGCTCCAACCCCAGCCTGGGACCTTAACTTTGTATTGGAGAAACTCACTCTACTTCCTTTCGACCCAGTTGCTACTGCAGACTTAAAATTTCTTTCTTGGAAAGCAGCTTTCCTTTTAGCAATCACTTCAGTTAGAAGGGTATCTACATTACAGGCTCTTATGGCAGAGGAGCCTTTCATCATCTTTCATGCAGACAGGGTGTCACTCAGAACCAATCCATCCTTCATGCCCAAGGTGGTATCCAATGTGGCTCTTAATCAGTCCATTCATTTGCCAACCTTCTTTCCCAATCCACAGAATAAAGGGGAATGGATTCTGCATTCCTTGGATGTGCACAGGCAACTTAGATTCTACTTGGACAGGACTAAATCTCAAAGAAAATCTGAACAACTGCTGGTAGCATTTGCTGCAGGGGTAGAGGGGAAGTCTATTTCAAAGCAAACCATTTCTAAATGGATAAGCCATTGCATTCATTTCTGCTATAAGCACCATGGAAAACCTATCCCCCAGGGGATCAGACCTCACTCCACCAGGGCTGCATCTACTTCTACAGCATTTCTCAGAGGCATTCCTACCAGGGACATCCTAGAAGCTGATACCTGGAGTTCTGTACATACTTTTCACCAAGCATTATCACTTGCCAATTTTCTCTAAATCCAGAGCTATCTTTGCCACTGTAGTCTTGTAGGGTCTTATAGCTGGCCCTAATGCTATCTAAACTCCTCCTCCCAAACATAGCTTTGGGAATCTACCCAAATGTAATGACTGCAACAGTGAAACACGAAGAACATAGTACAGTTGTGTACACTTACCATAAATGTAGATGATCAAGTGTATTCACTGTTGCAGTCTTGGTTACCCTCCTTCCTGCCCCCTAACTTCTTTTGGCTATACCTCTACTTTCCTTTACTATGCTTAAAAGTCTTTTTGGTGTATTTGCTTTTTTTTTGTTGGAGGTATATCTTTGTATTTTATGTTTAATTGCTCCCCATTAGGAAGGCACCTGACATCTGGGGCAAGAAAAACTGATGTAATGGCGTCAGCTGCATGTTTTGTACCCCTGATGACCTGACGTCATGGAAGAAGGGACAGCAACTGACGCAGGACCCAAGACTTTGTTAATCAGGCTGACTGAGGGCAACCTGCAAGCAGATTACCCAAATGTAATGACTGCAACAGTGAATACACTCGAACATCTACATTTATGGTAAGTGTACACAACTGTACTTTCTAAAGCTGAAAAAGTTGCATTGCTCAGAATTTCAAGAAGCTTGGACAAGTTTCTCAATTCCCAGATTGCCTTGGGAGCGCCACACCAGGGAAATATGCCTGCCCCTAAGATGACATCATCCCGAGGTCCATATGCATCAGTCCTTTAGCACTGGCATGAGCTAGGTCATGATGATAGATCCAAGATGCATCAACTTGGCCCACGGGTTTTTTTATTAGTCTTCAGCTCTCTGGTATTGCGAATTCTCACTCAGTGTAGTGACATGTCATTGGACTAGGTATCCCAAAAAAGAGCTACCAGACCAGTTCCCCGGTAGCCACTTATAAGCTTTCCATCCACACACAAAGTAGCAGTCTTCAATAACCACTGAAATGTTTATGGGTAAGAAATGGTCCCTACATCCTTCAATCCATAGAACAGCTTTCTATGGATAATTTTCATCTCCTGTGTGAAATTTGACTGTGTTTGATTAATGTTGCTAATATTAAAGAAGGTTTTGACTGCTGAATAATTAGTTATGCATTGTAAGTAATCAATGGAGCAGTTGAAAGTAACAGTCATATTGCAAGAGCTTCTTCCCACTGACACACTTCAGGTCCCTGGAAGCACAGTGCTTCATTTTGTTGTTTAAGTAACTGTAGTGATACCTTTTTTATGCTGGTGATGTTTTCTGTTTCATATTGCAAATTAGTCCATGTATCTGCAGGAGTCAGAGGGGACGTCATCAACAACAATCCCCCCCATGGACGGTACAGATTGCCAAACAGATCCAACAGTTACTGATGTTAAACGAGGAGGCATAAGTGAATTTGATAGCCTGGTAGGTATTAAGAAGGATGCCAGGCAGCACGTTTGTTACATGTCAGCGTCATCGAGGTCTGTGCTGAGAATAAAAATGGCCATAACAGGAGAAGGAGTGCAACAATCACTGTAGCACAGACGGCCATGTAGAATTTTTGAGGAAATGGTTGATGGTCAATAGTTGAATGGGCTGAATGAGGCGTGCCAAAAGGACAAAGCTTGGTCTGTGGTGGGGATGGTACTCCAGGGAGGAGATGATGTTGTTGATCAGTCATTATTGACAGGAGAGAGTTGAGTAGTCTTACTCTTGGGTCTGGAAGCCAATGGTTCGATAACATCTTGAGGGGTAGATAAAGGTAGTGGCTGTTGTGAATCCATTGGTTCCACCTTTTTAACGTGTTAAATATGGATCCAGGTGGGCGAGCCTTGTAGTTGAACTTCATTTGAGGTGGTCATCAGTACTAGATAAGGACCCTTCCACCTGGGCTGTAAAAAGGTATTTCTGGAGAATGATTTTATGTAGACCCAATCACCGGGTTGTAAAATAGTATGATTTGAGGGTTCAGGAGAGCTTTGTTCTTGGACTACTTGGCTGCGGTGGTGCTGTAAAACAGAAACAAGAGATTTGGAATACAATAGTAAATCGACATTATGCAGCTGGAAATCTGTAAAAGGTGGAAGAGGGGTCAGGGGCATTCGCATAGGGAGACCCATGACAATTTCATGTGGAGACAGGCTTTTACTAGAGTGAACTTGAGTTCTCATTGAAAATAAGACCAACGGTAGTGCTTGTACCTAAGTTAAACCTGTTTCTGCTACAAGTTTAGATAACCGGACCTTAATGGTTTGATTTGCCCGTTCGATTATACCAGAGGTGTGAGGCCTGTATGGGCAGTGAAACTTATGCCTAGCATCTTACAGATAGCTTGTGTAAGCTGAGAAGTGGTGTGTGCCTCTGTCAGAATAAATATGGCATAGAACCCCAAACCTAGGGATAAATTCAGTACATAGCTTTTTTGCAACTGAGACAGCATAATTTTTGGCACAGGGATAAGCCTCGATCCAACCAGAAAAACATCAACAACAGTGAGAACATATTTAAATTTGGCAGAGGGAGGTAGTTCAATAAAATCCCACTGCAAGGCACAGAAAGGGCCCTCTGTTTTTGGCAACAGCTGGGTTGGGGCTTGTGTGCCTTTTAAAATATTAAACTGTAAATAGACTTGGAGAGGCCCAGAGCATACCAATTTTGATGTATGATTTTAATTAGTGAATTATGGCCTGTGTGATCAGGTATATGACAGGCTCTTATAAGTTGGTGTAAAAAGGCCTTAGGCGGCACTAGGCGGCTATCTGGATGTTGCCAGATAGAATTAGAATTTCGTTTGCATTGTGCGTGTATCCACTGGCCAATCTCCGAGTCAGTTGCAGCATTCTGCAATTGTAATAAACACTGATTTGAAAATAATGGTGCATGTAGCACCTGTTGAAACACTAATGGCTGCTGATGTTGTCCCTGAGCAGAAGTTGTAAGAGCAGCCTATTTAGCGGCCCAGTCTGCAAGAGCATTTCCCTTGCTTTCAGTAGAGGAGTCAGACTGGTGTGCCGCACATTTAACAACAGCAACTTGTGCAGGTAACAAAAGATTGTTTGAGTTCATTTACATAAAATGCATTTGTAATCACAGTACTGGAGGAGGTTAAGAATCCTCTCTTTTTCCATAAAGTTCTGAAGTCATGAACAACACCATGTGCCTAACAAGAGTCAGTGTAAATGGTAACAGTTTTATTCTTAGCTAACTTGTAGGCTTCAGAAAGAGCCGTTAATTCTACGACTTGAGCAGAGGATCCTGATGGTAAAACTCCGATAGATAATACATCATTAATGGTACAGATGGCCCGTGCCACGTTGAGGCGTCCTTGATGATCTTGAAGGCAGGATCCTTCGACAAAGACTAACAGATCTGGGTTTTGCAAAGGTGGATCTGAAAGATCTAATCTAGGAGGAAAAGAAGAATTAATTACAACTAAACAATCATGTGGTTCACCCTCATCCATTGTCGGTATTAAAGATGTAGGGTTTAATGGTGGACATCTAATAATTTGGAGGGCCGGATTATTGAGCCGCGTAAGTTCATACTTGGTAAGGCGCGATGGGGATAGATATTGTGTTTTTGTCTTTAGTAGGAGAGCATGAACCGCATGTTGGACAGCTAGATAAGTGTTGTGGCCCAAGGTTAAGGGTGCAGCCAAATCCACCAGGGCCACAGTGGCAGTCACAGCTCTGAGGCATAGAGGTAGCCCTGATGCAACTACATCTAGCTGGGTGGTATAATAAGCAACAGGTCGGCATCCACCAATGTGCTGCTGTGCTAGCAATCCCAGTGCTGCCTTCTTGTGCTTGCAGCAAAAGAGGACAAAAGGTTTTGAGTAATCCGGTAGCCCTAAAGCTGACGGATTTACCAGTGCAGGCTTGATTGAGAAAAAGGCTACTTCATGTTCCTCAAACCAGGGAAGTGGTTCAGCAGTGTCCTTTTTTAGTAGCTGTAGGAGTGGTCATGAAATTTCAGAAAAGTTAGGGACCCACTGCCTACAGTACCCAGCAAGGCCCAAGAAACCCCATAGCTGCCTTTGAGTTATAGGCCGTGGGGCATTTTGAATTGTAGTAATTCGGCTAGGAAGGACCTTTCGACTTCCGTGCAATATAAGATGTCCCAGATATTTAACTTCTGGGAGGCAGAACTGCAGTTTGGGTGTTTTTACCTTAAAACCTTGCTGTGCCAGAAAATGCAGGACATCTAAGGTATCTCTTAAACATACTGGCGAGGTATTAGAAGCTATTAGGATGTCATCCACATACTGCACCAGGGCAGTGTCAGATGGAAGGGGGAGATTATTTAACTGACACCTCATTTCCCTAGAAAATAGAGTGGGCGATTCTACATACCCTTGAGGTAAACTCGTCCAGGTATATTGTTGTCCAGGTATATTGTTGGCCCTTATAGGTGAATGTAAAGAGGTACTGACTGTCAGGATGTATGGGGATAGAGAAAAATGCGGAAGAAGTATCTATTACTGGAAAACATGATGCGGACTGGGGGATACAGCTAAGAATAGTAGCAGGATATGGTACTGTAGGAAAAGCTGGTAAAACTGCCTTGTTGATAGCCCTAAGATCTTGTACGAATCTGTAGGTGTTCTTGCCTGTTTTTTTAACTGGTAATATTGGGGTGTTACAGGGGCTTACAGTAAGTAGGGACAATAATACCCTGGTGTGCCAGAGCCTGAATTACCGGGGCTATTCTGGCTTCAGCCTGGGCAGATATGTGGTATTGCTGTACTTTGGGTAGGGCAGCTCCAGGTTTTAAAGTAATCTGTACCGGGAATGCATGTAAACTCCTACGTCTTTATCGTGAGTTGTCCAGAGTGAAGTGGGTAAGCTGTCAAGCATTGATTTAGGTACAGGTGGGTTGGAAGTAGTAATAGTAAGTGACTGAAGCAGGGAGTATTTGCACAGGATTTCCATTGCGTCATTCTGGCTATTAGGAGGCGTTTCCAGGAATACTCCTTCCTCAGTACAGTAAATAGTACATCCAAGTTTACATAGTAAATCTCGGCCAAGAAGATTAAGAGGGGCTGATGAGCCGACTAAGAAGGTGTGTTCTTCTTTAAAAGGCCCCAAGGTAACAGGTAGTGGTTGTGTTTCTGGGTACTCAATAGGTACTCCTGAAACTTCTATACCCTTTGTGGTGTGGCCTGATAGTGCAAAAGAGTGTGCTGCTGTTTGTGTGAGCATAGATTTGGTAGCCCCAGTATCTACTATGAAGTGAATTTTAGTGTTTTTAACCATAATTGTTACAAATGGACCCTGATGGTTAACTGGAATGAGAGGGAACAGTTGCTATGTTCTTTACTGCTCAGGGGAGCCCTATTGGGCCTGGTCGTTTTGCAAAGAAGGTGGAGTCCAGGAGGAATTCCTCTGTTGAGTGGCAGTATCCTGGTTTTGGAAGGGATTAGAATTTTGAAAATTTGTTTGCAGAAGTAGCGGTTATGGAGCCAAGTAAGGGCAACTTTTGTGCCAATGACCAGATTGTCCACAGTTGAAGTACTCCTGGCTTCCTCCCTGCGACTGCTGGGACCATTTTTGGGACTGGTAACCCGACTGCATAGGCTGACCAGATGGATTGTGATTTTGATTAGGGGTTTCCCTTCCACCATTATTTGGTCCGTGTCTTTCCCCTCGCCCACGTCTGCGTCTTCCTCTTTGTCCAAATGAAGTAAACATTTGTATTTGAGTTTGGACAAATTTGTTTTGGAGGTCCTTTTGTTGCTTAGTTATAAGATCAGATAGGTACTGGACCTGGGTGACCAACTCATGGAGACCTAAACTCGGCCAGTTAAGGTATGCTTCCTTTAATTTATTTCGTATGGGGGACAAAAGTGGCTGACAAGCCACTAGCTGCAAGGCCTTCTGCGGGCTTGGGGTAGCCAGAATATGCCTCAAAGGCATCTGTTAACTGGTTCAAGTAAGAGTCCACCGGTTCATCTTCCCGCTGTTGTATAGCTTTAATTTTTGACCAGTTGGGAAGACGGGGACATATTACTGTTATGGCGTCTAAGAGCCACTGTCTTACCAGCTCAAAGCCATCATTTTCCATGGTTCCATGTTTCGGTATTGGATCGGGCACATTGGCATGGTCCCATATTCTTTTTAGCAAGTCAGGTGGAACTGCATACTGCAAAACAGCTCGAACTTCCTCTATGGTAGGGTTTTGGAGGGTGATATGCCCCGCCAGAACTCGGTGAAATTTTGCGAGATTTGAACGAATAGGAGGGAGAGACTTAGCTATAGCCTGAAAGTTGACAGCGGACCAGGCCCTGGCGACGGTGATAGTAGCGGGTGCTTGGTTGTCCCTGCCATGGGCAGGGTTAGGCACTTCTCTTAAGGGAAACAATTTTTACTTTACTTCCTCAGAAGTGGAGGATCACTATCTGAGTCAGGATTGAACTTATCCAGTCCAAAATATCCCTCTTCTCCATCTATAATAATTGAAAAATGGCCCAAAAATTTTTTAAAGTTTTTCCACCAACATCTTCCGGGCCTGTGGGAGAACTGTACGTACATTTGGTGTGCCGGCCCTCCTCAGCCTCCTTGTTTTTGCCTTGTTCCGCTAGACAGTCCATCATGGGACATTGTCTCTGTCCATTCTTCCCTATGCTTTGATTTCTTGTGTCTTTTCATTGTCATCTGAAGATGTTGACGAGACGACATGATGACGATCATGTCCGGCTGCTTCCCACAGACTCGCTGCCCCTCCCAGACTGGAATCTGGCTCTTCCTGTTGAGGAGGAGCCTGTGCTGGTGGGACTTCTGTCGGTTGCTGGGGTGGGGGCTGCTGGCCGATTTGGTTCCGAGGCTGGTCATAGGCGGGTGGAGCTGGCGGGGGAGTAATAACATAATCATCTTCCGATAATTCTGTCAGTTTTAATTGACTCAGTTCGGCTACTGGGTAAAGCCCTTTGAATAGCGGTTGTTTTAGCTGCTCTCCATTTACATAGTTCATTGTATTGGCTGTTTGGTTTAATGCTTGGAGTTGTCTCTTTAATTTATCTTGACTATGCTTAAGGCTAGTAACTACCAAATCTTTTTCGCTATCCTTGGCTTCAGAATGCCACTCCTTAAAAGCTGCCCAACCACCTGGGACTTTTTTTCTTTCAATCTCTATTGTAAGTTAGCTAGAATATTTTTGTCAAAACTTCCTTGAAGCGGGAAGCACAGTTTACCATCATTCTTGGTGAGGGTGACCCAATAATTTAAATACAAGCAACTGTTACACGATACTTTAAAATGCATATATCCAGCCACAGTACCTCTTTCTGGCTCTATTTGCTTACCCGCATTCACACCCATGTTTTTGATATTAGTTCCAGACTAATAGATATGTAAAAATAATATGTCAAAAAGGAACTTTGACAAACCCACTCTCATACGTATGTCGCCAGAAACTTTTTCGTTTTAAACCACACTCATTCAGAAAGTTTAAAACATGCGACTTAGCTGTTATAAAAGTGCCACAAAAGAAAGATAAATGTAGAAAATCTAATTTTAGGAGACACCCACAAAGGCTAAGGCTGTGTATGACAGAAATCTGTTAGTGGCCCCACTATATGAAACATTAGCCATCCGTACTTGTCCAACAGGATTCAGATCCAAGTCATGGCACCAATTTTTATATTAAATTTAAAACATTAATTTGTTTGTTTGTGTCTTTCGGCTTATCCCGGTTAGGGGTCGCCACAGCAGAACTCCAGTCCGCTAATGATTGGCAGTAGATTTTTACATACTGGCTTGCTGAGCCTAACGCACAATCTTCAATGAAGGAACGCTCATTCACACATGTCGCCACACAGAAGATGCTCTAACTGAGAATCAAACGAGCAACGTCTAACTGTGAGGCGACAACACTACCGCAGCACCACCACCGCAGTCTTCAATCAGTAATAATAAAGCAATTACGCAATAAACAGACGTAGTAATTTCTCTCTTTCATAGTAGCTTTATTGTCACACGTGCGGGAGACTCAGGAATCAAAAAGGGAGTCTCCCAGAACAAAGGAATTCAGTAGCTTATATACATTCAATAATGCTGACATCACACTAAATATGTAGCCCAATAACAACAGGGAAAGCACCATCTACCAATTAGGCAGTTCCCCGTTGCATTTAGATATACAGAAGGCACTTATAGCTGGGCAGAAAAAGAAAATCGTATACACTTCCATATAAGTACGTTTACCACTTTTCAACATACTTTGCTGTAAGTACTTTTCACTGCATGCAAACTGTCACGTGCTCAATTCCTTCTTAAACACATAATTTTAACCCTTTATACTTTACAGTACATAACTAATAATTTCCTGAAACAGTATACATGGGCTTCTCCCATATAGGTAGTGAGAAATTTGCTTACATGTCAGCAACACTGTTCCTGACAGAAAACATTTAATACAAGAAAGAAAGAAGCCCATCTTTTTCTACTACACTTAATATAATACCAAAAACAAGAAAGAAAAAAGAAAAAAAAAGCCTTACCAGCCATCAGAGTACATTTTCTTTGGTACAAGATAACATGCCTAGCCTGAATACTAAAACTGCCTAATCAAACAGGGAGTGAGGAGTGAGAAGTCCAGATGCATATGTTAGAAATGGGACTAGTCCAGAGGTAAGAGTCAGTCTCAAGGTTGACCAAGAAGAAATGAGACCCTTGGCCAGGAGTCAAGTTGAGAAGCAGCCCTTTTCACCCTTTACAAAGGAGCACAAGGACAGCACCAGCAGAGAAATTTAGACCCTGATCAAACTGGGGTTACCATACTGAAAATTAATTTAATGATTCTTCAACACCCAAGCTATAGGGGCACCCCATGCTTTCTAACATGCTAGCATTAAGAACAACAGGGATGTCACAATTAAAGTAGTATGGACAAAAAGGCGAATAAGGGTTACTTATCTAAAGTCATTGTCATATGGGCAGTGATCTCTCAAAGACATATACAGCTGATGTTCTTCATGTTTCACTGTTGCAGTCATCACATTTGGGTTATCCCTGCCAGGATAGCCCTCGGCCGGCCCGAATACCAGAGTCTTAGTATTTCTGCGTCAGTTGCTGTCACTTCAGGACTGACGTCAGATCGTCAGTAGTATAAAGGAGGCAGCCAATGCCATTACATCAGTGTTTCTTGCCATGGAGCCCAAAGCAGAAGCAGTTCGCATTAGTGCCGGTCGGCTGCTACCTGAGTTTCGTCTACTGAATTGAAGCTGAAGTCTTCTAAAGCTAAGTACCCCGTTGGGGATTCTTTTTTCTTGCACTAACAAATGTCAGAAAAAGTTAATAATTGTCTCGCCTGTGGAAAGCAAATACCACATCGAGACTTTCATTCTTACTGTGTCACTTGTTTAGGCCCAGACCACAACGTTCCTCCGTTGTCGCTTCTCTGCTTTGTTCAGTGCTAGAACTATCCATCGTCCGGCCCTTATTTAGATATTTTCGCTTACAGTCCTCGAACTCCAATATGGCTTCAGTAAGCCATCCGACAGCAGATCTTCCAAAAAAAGTAAAGATAAAGACAGAGACAGACGGCACAGGTCCAAACCTACTGGTGACGCTCCCATTAAGCTAGTCGTCAGTTCTCCGGTCCTCATTGAGGCGTTTTCACATTTCCCTGTGCCGACCCCACCCGTTTACCTCTGAACGGTTTCTCAGACAGCAGCCACAGGGAATGCAGAGATCTAAGCAGTAGACTACTTCCACTTCAAAACCAGGGAGTTCTAAGCCACCCCCTTATGCTAAGAACTTATAATGACTCACCTCCCCCATCCCCTCCCTTTGCCCACCTTCACTTACCCGTAGGAGGAAAACTCTCCTTTCACGTAAGCACCTGGGCCTCTTGAACTCTCTTCAAATTTCTTTTCAACTTTCCCTTATGGTACTTGTCCGCTATCAGTCTCGTGCCAATGTTTGGCCTTAGATGGAGTTTACCACCCACTTTGGGCTGCATTCACAAACAATCTGACTCCGGGAAGATCTGATCCCGACGTGCCGGGGGCCACCACCGGCCTCACACCATCTACGGGCTGAGCCTCAATCACAAGGACATGGTCCCCCTGGGCGGCGTCAGGGAGATGGACTTCCATACGCAGCCCCTGATGCCCACTTCTGTGGATTCGCAGGCTGCTACCGAAACCCTTTCGGAGTCCAGTATGCCACAAAACTCTTCTTCGACTAAGGATCATGTGGTCGCCTCTACCTTGGATGGGTCTGGAGCCGCTGAGCAGGCACCAGCTTCTGAGGAACTCCTTCGCACTACCGATTCTCAAAACAAACCGACGTCTTCTTTCGAGACTATCATTCTTTCAAAAACGACCAAGTTTCGTAGGCCCTGTGTACGAACCACACCCAAGAAACTGACGACCCAATCTCAGGCACCTGCTTCCTTGCCTCAGTCTCAAATGTTTAAAATGGCAGAAGACCTTATCTTGCTGATCAGGGGAAGCCAAGCTACCCCCTCCAAAAGGAAAAGAGATCTGTCCCCTGTAGTTTTGTTTGAACAAGAGTCAGATAACTCTGATGCATCTGAATATGAAGACATGCAACCCCTCTCTACTTATGAGGATTCTGATGCAGAGGATTCCATCCCTTCAGCCTCTCCCCCCAATGATTTTTTCTTTGGGGAAACTCTTCATACCTTAAGGGAGCATTTCCAGTGGGAGAGTCAGGACTACCCTCAGTCTAAAAAGAGACTCAGGGAATTCTTAGATCTTCCACACCACAGACCCTTGGCCATCCCCCCAGTCCTGGATGTTGTGGAGGATGTTTTCCTGGAATCCAGCTTGTCTCCTGACACCCTCCCTCCTGCACCCAGAAAACCAGACAGGTACTATAGAGTCCCTGACTCACACAAATTTCTTTTTAAAAATCCTACTGCTGACCCTGAGGTAATTTCTCAAGGGCCTAAAGGGATTAAAGCAACCTCTACTAAGAATCCCACTTCCTCAGATAGGGATTCCCGAGCACTAGTCAGATGGGGTAAAAAAGTATACACCTCAGCTACTCTTGCTATCAGGGCACTAAATTGTCAGTTCCATATGCTAAAATTTCAGCAACATACCCGGGAACTCCTCAAACAAAAAATGCCTTCCTTTCCTCCTTGTGCAGAATCTAAAGAGTTACAAGAGTTAATGCATTCTGCAAGTCAAGAAACTAAACACACCTTACACTGTGGTTTTGATGCCCTAGAAGCTTCTTGCAGGGCAGCAGTCACTGGATCTGTCATTAGAAGGCATGCATGGATTAAGGAACAGCCCTTGCCAGAACATGTCAAGTCTAAATTGTTGGATGCCCCCTTGCACAAAGACAACTTATTTGGCACTAAGGCAGAAGAGGTCTTAAAAAAGATGGAAGAAAAAGCAAAATCTAGGCAGACAGTTAAGGATTTCTTACAGTTCCAGCCACCCAGTTTCAGCAGGCATTGTCCCACCAAACACTGGTCCTTTCCTGCACCCACTAAGCCAGTCCAGCCCAGACCCAGGGGAACCAGACCCTCCACCACAGACAGCAGTTACAAGGAATGCAGAGATCTAAGCAGTGGACTACCTCCACTTCAAAACCAGGGAGTTCTAAGCCACCCCCTTATGCTAAGATCTTATAATGAGTCACCTCCCCCACCCCCTCCCTTTGCCCAACTTCAGTTACCCCTAGGAGGAAAACTCTCCTTTCATGCAAGCACCTGGGCCACCATTACCAACGACTGCTGGGATCTCAACATAGTGTCCCAGGGATACACATTTTCTTTCCATACCCTTCGATCCCCAAAAAGGTTCCCAGATCTACCTCCAAACCAGTGGGCAGAGGCTCAAAAGCAAGTCCTGTCCCTGTTTTCTATGATGGCAGTAGAGCAAGTTCCTACAGAACAGATAGGCCAAGGTTTCTACTCCAGACTTTTTCTGGTACCCAGAAAAGAGGACACCTGGTGCCCCATCCTCGATCTATCCATTCTAAACACCTTCCTGGTGATCCAAAAATTCAAAATGCTCACCCTCCAGCAGCTGCTACCCATGCTCTCCAAGGATGCTTGGCTAGCCACCCTAGATCTAAAAGAGGCCTACCTCCACATTCCTATCAGGGAATCATGCAGGAAATATCTCTGTTTCAGGGAGGATCTCAGCACTTTCAGTTCTCTGCCCTTCCCTTTGGCTTATCTACTGCTCCCAGAGTTTTCACAAAATGTCTGGCTCCGGCCATTGCCTTTTGCAGACAAAGGAATATCCAAATTTACCCATACTTAGATGACTGCCTAATTCAGGCAGACAGCCAGGAAAAGCTGCTCAAGCACCTGGCCTTTGCAAATAGCCTACTAACCTCCGTAGGGTACACAATCAACAAAAAGAAATCCAAACAGGTGCCCACTCAAAGGATTATATTCCTGGGAGCAAGCCTGGACACAGCATCTCAGATGGCACTCCTTACACCAGAAAAGCAAATTTTCCTGACAGCCTACTTGTCTCAACTAGCCACCAGACCCCAGTTATCTGCAAGGAAGATCCTGCAAGCTCTGGGGTTCATGGCATCTTGCATACTACTCATTCCGTATGCCAGACTGCATATGAGGAAACTTCAGTGGTATCTAAAATGCCTTTGGTGTCAACACTCTCGACCTGGAGACTCTTATAACTATAATTCCTTGCTTCAGAAAAGATTTTCTTTGGTGGGCAACAGCATGCTCCCACAACAAGGGACTACCTTTTTCACCACCCTCCGCTGCCCAGACCTTCACCACAGATGCATTATACTATGCCTGGGGTGCACACCTGGATGGCAGGTGCGTACAGGGCCAATGGAGCCCACAGCAAATCCCTCTGCACATCAGCCAAAAGGAGATGATGGCTGTCCAGCACGCCTTGATAGCTTTCAAGCCCCTTCTCTCCCCAGGGGCTCTCCTGATCTAAACAGACAACACCACTGTGATGTGGTATATCAACAAGCAGGGAGGGACTCACTCCTACCCTCTATGCAGGCTGCCCATGACCCTTTGGCACACAGCCTCTGCCATGCAACTCCACCTGTTATCACAGTTCCTACCAGGTTCTCTCAACTCCCTGGCAGACCAATTAAGCAGAAATCTTTTTGACCCACACGAATGGCAGCTCAACAGAAGAACCTTCACCCTAATAACTAAGAAATGGGGCATCCCGAAGGTTGACCTCTTTGCCTCCCACACCAGCCATCAGCTCAGCAAATTCTACACCAGGGAGCATCACTGCATGGCTTGGAAAGTGGATTCCCTGTCCTTCCCCTGGGTCAATCTATTGGTGTATGCCTTTCCTCCACTACCTCTCATCCCCTGGGTAGTGCTCAAAATAAAGGAGGAAAAACCAAGGACAATTCTTATAGCTCCAGACTGGCCTCACCAGCACTGGTACCCCTTGCTGTGCAGCCTGTCCCCACTGCCACTATGGCATCTTCCTCAGATTCCAAACCTCCTGACCCAGAGGGAAGGGGAATTCATGAATCCCCAATTGCAGACACTCAGTTTGGCAGCTTAAACTTTTCCCTAACCCCTGATCAATCTGCCAACCTCAGTAAACACGTTCTAGATGTTATACGTGAGGCCAGATGCCCTAGCACTAGACAGTCTTATGCTGACAAATGGAAAAGATTCTGCACCTGGATTCAGGCTAAGGGAGCCTGTACGGCACAGCCCTCCCTCCCTCTCATCCTGGATTACTTAGCTGACCTGCTACACACTGGCCTCTCATTTTCCTCTATAAAATTGATGTCTCTGCTATCTCTGCTTATTTACTCACTGAGCAGCCCCTTTTCTCACACCCTTTGATCAAACAGTTTCTAAGAGGGGCCGGCAACTTGAGGCCGCCCAGAAGAGCACCAACCCCAGCTTGGGACCTTAACTTTGTGTTGGAAAAGCTCACCCTGCCCCCCTTCAAACCAGCTTCTTCTACAGAGCTAAAATGTCTCTTCTGTAAGACAGCTTTCCTTCTGGACATCACTTCAGCCAGAATAGTCTCCGAGCTGCAAGCACTCATGGCTGTGGAACCCTCCATCATCTTCCATGCTGACAGGGTATCCCTCAGCACTAACCCATCCTTCATGCCCAGGGTTGTGTCCAGTGTAGCTGTCAACCAATCCATTCATTTGCCCACCTTTTTTCCTAATCCCCAGAACAAGGGGGAAAGGATCCTGCACTCTCTAGATGTGCACAGACAGCTCAGATTCTATCTAGACAGGAATAAGTCCTTCAGAAAGTCTGATCAATTTCTGGATAGCTTTGCTGCAGGGGCAGAAGGCAAAGCCATCTCCAAACAAACCATTTTCAAATGGATAGCACACTGCATCCATTTCTGCTACAAACACCATGGAAAGACTCTCCCCAAGGGGGTCAGGACTCACTCCAACTGAGCAGCCTCCACCTCTGCAGCTTTCCTCAGAGGAGTCCCCACCAGGGACATCCTGGAGGCTGCCACCTGGACATCTGTTCACACTTTCACCAAACATTACCACCTGCCTGTCTTCTCCAAATCCAGGGCAGGGTTTGCCTCTGCAGTCTTGCAGGGCATCCTAGCCAGCCCCTAGTTTCCTTGACTGCCTCCACCCATTTTCTTAGCTTTGGAAATCAACCCAAATGTGATGACTGCAACAGTGAAACACGAAGAACATAGTACAGTTGTGTACACTTACCATAAATGTAGATGTTCAAGTGTATTCACTGTTGCAGTCCTGGTTTCCCTCCCTCCATCCCCCTTTTTCTTCTCTTTCCTTACAAGGGACACATTGGTATTTACTTTCTACTGGTGTGGTTCTTCCACCAGAACTAGGCTCCTACTTGGGTGCTCCTGACAGGTTAGGGCAAGAAAAACTGATGTAATGGCGTTGGCTGCCTTTTTCTTTGGTGCAGCAACCTCAACATTGAACTGCTCCTCATACCTTTAGGGACAGAGTTTCTCCCCATCCTGTATAAATCTGGTAGTTACATCAAAGGGTAAGATCTTGCTGCTCTTCAACAATCCATGTTAAATCAGGAGGGAAACACCTTTACTCATCATATCTTAATTTCTGTTTGTAATATTATAATGTGTTGTCATTGAGACTTTGTGATTTTGCCAAAACAGAGGATTGTGAGATTTGTATAAGTGTATGTACTTTCAACACAGACATTTTACCTGGTCTGATCTATTACTTGAAATAAAACAATGGACATGAAATATATTATCTTGTAATCTGTTGTAATATAAATATTTTAACTGTGAATGTACATGCTGAAGTATAAGATTACACTTTGGAAATTGAGTAGCGTTGTTTATTTCATAGTTGAAGTTGATTTGTTTTGTTGAGTTTAACAGCGTTGATCATGGTATGAGAGGGTATTGTGATTCATCTCTGATGTAGTTTTTATGTCCTCTCTTTTGCAGGCCATTCTTTGAAGGTGTGCCTCATTCTAGTTCACAGAATGAGATTGGTAACATTCAGTGTCAGAAGAATCAGAACAAAGACCGCATCAGTACTGTGAGTTATAATTACACAATTATTTTGTATTTTCTTATTTATATTCATTGTATCACATGCAGCTTCGGCCATGTTCTGAAGCTACCAACTTTTCAATATTTCACTGTTGTAATCCATTCTCCAGAAATCTGTGTTCATGCATTTTCTCTTACAAGAATCTACGTATATCCACACACAAACTAAGAGTAACCAAACTTACTCTAGAGTCCTGAGATTTTACTAGACAAGGGAGTGCCATAAGCATACTTAAATATACTACAAGGCAAACCAAAGGGTAAAAAGGACACAGAGACAAAACATTCAGTAAAAACTGCAAAAAAAAAACAGCCATGCTAGAGTTTTCACTGTGTGATACTTTAAACCTCTTGTAGTGGATGCCCATGGGATGTATGCATATGACCCCTTAAGGATATCCAAGTGTTTCAGCAACATGGCTTCTGAACGTCCATGACTTTTTTTTACTTTTTTACATCTTTATGATTACATTCCAATAAAGCCAAACCCCACTAGCTGTGAGCATGAATGTTTCAGCCTTTTTACTGACCTCATCAAAAAAGCATAAGTGGATAGTTTGGCTATGCTTCAGAAACACGGGGTCTTTAAACCCAGCTGATGCTCATGTCATTAAGGTGCCAGCAGAATATCCCAACTAACATCCAAACCAAAGGGTATAACGGTTACTTAGACAAGCCATTCATAAGCTTCAGAATGTGCTATTTTTCATTCACAGTCATATGCAGTCACTTTTAAAACAGATAACTTTTTTGCATCTGGTTTGTTCATAGGTTCATAGGTTCATACTAGGCTATCTGCCCTAGGGCGTTTATAAGCCTAGCCAGAGTGTGTTTGGCTTTCGCCACCCATTTTAAATGAATTTTGCTATGCCCTTTTTCGAGGTTAGTATACTGTGCCTGTGTCTAACAGTGACACAGAAGTGATACCCGGGGTAAACATACTATCTCCCATCCACTCATCAAGATTCCTCTTGAAGAGAGTCAGTGAAGGACTCTGCCTAACCTGGACTGGGATTTTATTCCAGAGTGAAGGGAGCCTCTGGGTTATGAATCTGTCCCTCCGGCATGTCCTATTTATTTCAGTGCTGAGGTTCAAGTCTCTCAAGCGCGTAGCTCGATGGGATTTGGATTTTCTGAGGTGCAGCATGTCCGTTAATTCCGGGTTGGACATAGCTTTATACGTCAGGCACAGATCGCCTCTGAGCAGGCAGTATGCCACTGAGTAGAGCTGGAGTTTCTTTAACCGGGCAGCATATGGCATCTGTTTCAGCCATTTGATCCTCTTGGTGAGGTACTTTTGGGGTCTTTCCAGTTGCTGCAGGTGTCTGGTAAGGTACATCCCAAAAGGGGCATTGTACTCAATTATGGGCCTGATGAGGGATGAGTAAAGAGGCACGATGACCTGCCCTGATCTAGATGTGAATCCCTTCATGATTAGGTGGGCTATATAAAATGTTTTTCTAACCACTTTGGCCTCGTGGTTGTCAAATGAGAGATTGCTATCATCTTGGGTCCCCAGGTCCCTAATTACTTCTTCTGTACTTAATGGATTACCAGCTATGTGGTAATTTGTGGGCACTTTGTTTTTGCTGAAGGGGATGACTATACACTTTTTGGCATTTAGATTGAGGCCAAAGGGGATGACTATACACTTTTTGGTGTTTAGCTTGAGGCCATGGCTCTGGCACCAGTTGTCTGTTTCTATGAGGCCCTTTTGTAGGATGCTTGTGTCGGCTGGAGAGTCTATTATGGCGCCCAGTTTGCAGTCATCTGCGAACTTGGTCAGCCACAGTCCTTCCGTGTTAGCCTGTACCTCCGAGAAATATATACCGAACAAGAGAGGTCCCAGGACTGAGCCTTGTGGGATGCCACTTGTAACTGGTTTGGAGTTTGACATGGCTCCAGCAATTCTAACCATGTGGGTTCTGTCCTTGAGCCAGTTTGCAACCCATCTAGTGACATAGGGGTTTATATTTAAGCTGGTGAGCTTATTTATAATGCCCGAGTGGGGTATTGTATTGAAGGATTTTGCAAGGTCAAGGTAGGCTGTGTGGACCACCTTCCCCTCGTCAATGGCCTTGGTGACTGTTTCAAAGAAATCAACCAGGTTTAAGAGGCAGGATCTGCCCTTAACAAAGCCGAACTGGGTAGGATCCAGTGTCTGTAGGTCCCCAATATCTTTATTTATGGGGTCCATGATGATCCTTTCCATAGCTTTGCAGACCAAGCTAGTCAAGCTTATGGGGCGATAGTTTCCAGGGTCCGTTGAGGCACCACCTTTGTGGAGAGGGACCACTGTTGCTGTACGCCACTATTTGGGTACATATCCTGTAGTAAGGCTGAGATTGAACAGTAGTTTTATGGTTGGGTTTAGTTCTTCTTGGAGTTCATGTAGGACACAGCCCGGGGCACCGTCTGGTCCCATTGATGCTGTGTTTTTTGCTTTGGAGAGGGTGGCTCTTACCTGAGCATCTGAGATGTCAGGGGGGCAGCACTCTGCTGGGATAGATATTTGCCCTTTTGGTGGGGAAGGGGGGGAGAAGTTTGCGCTGAACCTGTCAGCTAGGATGTTGGCAATGTCTGTGGGTTTGGTGTATTTTTTGTCATTTTGGATGAATTCTGAGCATATCTGGGAATTCCCACCCAGGTTCCTAACATAACTAAAGAAAGCCTTGTGGTTATCCTTAGTGTCCTGTGCAATTTTTCTCTCGAAGGTGGCCTTAGACGATTTTATGAGTGCCCGTAGTTTTTTGCTAATACTGAACAGAGATGCCTTCCCTTTTTGGGATTTTGCTCTATCATGTAGTAGCCTCCTCCTTCTATTGTACAGTTTGTTTATGGCTGGGGTCCACCAGACAGGACGCCTAACTTTGGAGGATTGGGTCTTGGCTTTATTTGGGATTGCATGATCCATGCATTCCTGAAGGTGTTCATAGAATGTGTTTATAAAGGATTCTGCGGAGGATTCTAACTTTGGAGGATTGGGTCTTGGTTTTATTTGGGATTGCATGATCCATGCATTCCTGAAGGTGTTCATAGAATGTGTTTATAAAGGATTCTGCGGTCCGGGCCGTATTTTCCACAGGCCCGGGGGCTTTGAAGGATTCCACCTCGGTTTTGAGGAGTGTGAAATTTGCTTTACAGAGGTTTTTCACTGTGGTTTTCTGGGCAGGGGCTGGGGTCGGGATGTGAATATCTAGTGAGATTAGTTTATGGTCTGATCTTACCAGTGAGGGATACATTTCTGGTCTGGAGCATAGAGTCCCCATGTTGGTGATGATCAGGTCCAGTATGTTTTCCCCTCTTGTGGGAGTGGCAACAAGTTGTTCCATAGCATTTGAGTTTATAAATTCTAGGAACCTTCAGGCTAGGATGTTGGAGCTAGAGTAATGCTCCCAGTCTATGTTAGGGTAGTTGAAGTCACCCAATATAATGGTATTTGGAGAGACCTTCATATTTTCCAGTGTTCTCAGGAAGGCCGAGTGGGGTTCCTGGGTTTGGGAGGGTGGTCTGTAGCAGGTTATAAACTGGAAGGCAGTTTTACCCAGTGTTAGTTGCACATGGATAGTCTCTGATGCTTCGTGCTGTGCCACCAACCTGGAGGTGTGGGTATCTTTGACGATTATTGATACTCCCCCTCCTTTTGTGGTTCTGTCCAAGTTTTGGGGCCGAAAAACATGGTATGAGGTATAACCTGGTAGTGCTGGGGTGCTCTCGGGAGCCTTGAACCAGGTTTCTGTTACTGCACAGATATCGATGTTCTCCATGCTAAGAAGAGTTTTGAGTGAGTGCATCTTGAGGTTTAGACATCTGGCGTTGAGTAGCATTACTCTTAGTTTCTTATCCCTTGTGATACCTATGGACGTGGGTTCGTCTTTTGAGCCTTGCCTAAAAAAGGCACTATGGGGGTGGCAAGAGCCTTTTCCAGTATCTGAAAGCCCAGGGGTGACAGGTGCAAGCCGTCCCTAGCGAAGCATCGTGGCTTGTCGAGCATGTCATCCCAGGCTGACAGGCATTGGATCCCCTTTGAATGACACCAATACTTAAGCCAATTGTTGAAATTGATCATCTTGTCTTCATATTGTGGCATCATTCTTGGTGAGGGTAAGATGCTACTCAAGGTCAGGGTCATACCGGCCTGGGCTACATGCTCAGAGAGCTCCTCTATGTCTCTTTTCATGTAGTCCAGGGAGGTACGTCTCAGGTCATTCACACCAGCGTGGACAATGACTGAGTCATATTTGGACTTGCCTTGGAGTGACCTGAGTGCTTGTGTTATGTGGCGGATCCTAGTGCCCGACAGGCAGCTCACCATGACCTTCTCCTTGTTCAGCCTGGTGAGTGGGACGTCAGTGTGCCTGGCGATAGGGTCACCTATTACAAGTGTATCAGGTGTGTTGTTTAGCCTTAAGGGCTGTGACTGTTCGGCACACTGACTTTGTGAGCTATGTATTGCACGTGTTTTGTTTTGGGGTAGCGGTTGCTTGGGTGTCTGCTTTGGAGGGCTCTGCTGCTTAGGCAGATTTTTATTTAGAGCCTCCGAGTATATTTTTGTGTGTTTATGTGTTTGGTTTGCTGTCGTGGTAGGTCTATGTGAGACTGGAATTGTAGTGAGTGTGGTTTCCTTCTCCTCCTGACTGGTTACGCCAGTACTGAGTTGAGAGAGCTTAGCCTCCAGTTTGGCTATATGGTTGCATCTCTCACATGTGTTGGAATTTGTTGGGAGGAGGAGAGGGTTGTCTGTGTACATGAGGCAGTTGTAACATTGCCTCAAGATTCCCAGATTCACCAGCTAGACCGGAGAGGAGATTGACACCTGACCTTTGGACATGCTAGAATAGTATTGGGAATTCCTTTATAATTGAAAAAAAGGGCCAATGGGGAACAAAGCACTCAAGGGGAGTTTGTGAGGGTGTAGTGCTTTTAAATTTTTAGTGCTGACTTATATAATTGCTTTAGTGAGCAAGTGCCAGGCTTTAGAGTGGGAATATTTTTTATTTTCATTTTTATTTTTTTTTTATTTATCATTTGTTGACTGGGAAAGTCCGACTAGGTTCCACAGAGCCTGTTTTCAGCAGAAGCCCGGGGAGAAATGCTCCAGATAGGGTGTTTATTATGAGAACTAGATCAGTTCTAAGGGAAAAAGTGAAGAGCAGACTTTGTGGAGCCGAGAATGGTTTAAACCCAATTAAGCGGCTCTGCCCGATGCTGCGCTATGCGCAAAATCGCGCAGAGCCGTGCTAAAGTGGGTTTTATACAGGGGGACTTGAAAGAGCTAGAAATTGGCCCAAAACGGCCAATAGACTACCAGATTCTTGTACTGGTAACACTCCTTCAGGGATAGATAGGCAGCTCCAAGCTCCCCACTGCCACTGGTGAACAAAGAAGCCTCCCTTTATCCAAGAAAGGAAATGGGCAACACAGGAACTTTCCAAAAGTCCCGAATACAGCAAAGCCTGTATTTGGACTACTCTAGGTCAGGAAAGACAGGAAACAAGGATAATTTTTTTTTTTTTTTTTTTTTTTTTGCAACAAACAGCAGGAAAATACAATAAATATGTAACACAGGCTAGCGCACTTGAGTGTGTAGCCTCAACAGGTTAAAGCAACAAACAGGACAAACTTTAAAAGTGCAGGTGCAAAAACAACTTTAAACAGTTTAAAACAGTTCAAGAAGCAGAAATACTTGCAGTTTAGCTAGATCGGACAGTCGCCCAGGTAGTAGCAGGAAAACAAACACTTTTATCAGGTTAGCAGTCACTCTTTTAACCTCTCTGCTGCTAGCACCACTCTGCAGGACCACAAGGAGCTTGGCTGAGTAGTAACAAACGTAAAAACCCCGCCAAAGTGGGTTTTATACAGGGGGACTTGAAAGAGCTAAAAATTGGCCCAAAACGGCTAATAGACTACCAGATTATTGTGCTGGGAACACTCCTCCAGGGATAGATAGGCTGCTGCAAGCTCTCCACTGCCACTGGTGAACAAAGAAGCCTCCCTTTATCCAAGAAAGGAAATGGGCAACACAGGAACTACCAGATTCTTGATCTGGGAACACTCCTCCAAGCTCCCCACTGCCACTGGTGAACAAAGAAGCCTCCCTTTATCCATGAAAGGAAATGGGCAACACAGGAACTTTCCAAAAGTCCAGAATACAGCAAAGCCTGTATTTGGACTACTCTAGGTCAGGAAAGATGGGAAACAAGGATATTTTTTTTTTCTTTTTTGCAACAAAGAGCAGAAAACTGCAATAAATATGTAACACAGGCTAGCGCACTTGAGTGTGTAGCCTCAACAGGTAAATGCAACAAACAGGACAAACTTTAAATTACAAGCGCAAAAGCGCGCTAAAGCTGGCTTTAAAGCAGGGGGTTAGAAAGACATAGGAAATGGTCCAAAACGGCCAATAAGCTACAGGTCACTGGGCTGGAACCACTCCTCAAGGGACAGATAGGCTGCTCAGAGTTCCCCACTCTCACTGGTGAACAAAGACGCTTCCTCCTATCCAAATAAGGATATGGGCAACACAGGAACTATGACACAGCCCAGAGATCAGCAATACCTGTAGACTGGACTATTCTAGTTCAGTAAAGGCGGGAAACAAGGATTTTTTTTTTTTTTTTTTTTACAAAGTAGTAGAAATTAGGTACAGAAACACAGTAAATGCTTTAATTAGCTAGCACACTTGAGTGTGTAGCCTACCAGTTAAACTAAGCAAAACAAACTTTAAAAGTGCAAAAACTCAGAAATACAGGCAGGAATGCAATAAAACAACTTTGCAGAGCTTATTTAGTTAAAGAAACAGAGAAGACTATATATATATATATATATATATATATATATATATATATATACATATATATATATATATATATATGTATATATATATACAGAAAAGCAGCTAAAACACACAAACACTTCAGATGCAGTGCAACCTAGAGCACTTGAGTTGTAGCAATATTAAGGCAATGAGCTAATGACACTAGACTGGGAGGAGTGCCACAGATCAGATTTACAGTAGGGGCGGGCAACTGCAAAGCCACCAAGTATAAGAGCAAGACACCAACTGGGAGAGAGGGTGGGGACAATAGCCTACAGACAGTAGCACTAGAGAAAGCACAAACAGATAAAGATTTGTAAAGATACAGAATGCTTTTAACTGCAGACAAATCAGTTACTTGTGCAGATTAGTTAATAGCAATAAAATACACTCGAAGACTAAAAAGCAGACAATAAAAGTGCTGTATATTAATTGTTAAAAACAATAATCTTGTATAAATAATCGAAAAAATACAGGATACTTCTATATCTCAGCTAACAGCTGCGTTCAACAACTTATCCACTCTGCTCAGTGTGTATAGACCTTGTTGCTTCACTTTTTTTTTTTTGGGGGGGGGGGCTTTTGTAGCAAAAGGAAGCAGTTTGTTGTTATGGTTCTGTTTTTGTAGTTGCCATAGTGCCTGGCTCATGGCTAAGAGGGAATCTCTGGGCCAGTCTACCTATCTATTTATCAGATAACTAATTAATTATTAATTACTTAATTAGTAAAGCTCCCGTTGCTTTTTTAGAAATATATGTACTACATTGTCATTACACCATTTAATCTAGGCTTAGACCAGGATTTACAGCCTACTCCCTCCTAGGTAATCTTAAGCTAATGCTGCTTTTTCAGTGAATGAACCACAGTCCCCTGCTTCACATTGTTTTAAAATCTCCAGGGGAAAAACAAAAATGTCTGCAATGAATGGTTATCTTTCATGAACTGCTTGTACTCTTCACTGGGTACACTGGACTGTTAACTGGTCAGCACTGAAGGTTAGAGATAACTCACAGTTTTTACTCTGCATCCATAGGATCAACGTCTCATGCAAAGCTAGAAAGTAAAACTCCCCCTTTAACTCTTTAGCGACTGGTCTCAAAATTATCTCAGCATCATGATAAAAAGTATACAGTTGTGGATGTTGAATTATCTTGGCATTTTAATTATTTTAAAATTGGTATGAAACCAGTTTTAAAATAATACAATTTTTTATCTATTCCCCTGGTCTGAGGGATAATTTACTTGGCTAGTACATTAACTGCCCCAAATAATAAAATCACAGATTCAGTTTAAAATAATCAAAACTCTGTCCAGGAAAGTGAGAGGTCATTCTATTTATCAGTATGACATCTCACCTGTAAACCCTTTAATGTAGTAACTGGACATAAGCAGTCAATCTGTGTTCTATTGCTTTCCATGCAGTCTCCAGTCCTTTGATTAGAAACTACTGGGAGAAGAGTTAAATTGCCAAATGCTTGAGCGGTGTGGCCAAGTTCAGCATATTGCTATACCAAACCGCTAAGGGAGTATCTCACAAATGGAGGATTGAGCTATAGCCTTTAACAGATATGCACTACATGAGTGTGTTTGGAAAGATTCACTGCCACAGTTTGACATTTTGTGTTATACCCATTTCCCATTGGCAGTGCTGATTTAAACTTCCACTCAGTATGCAGAGAACAGTAATCACCTAAAATACTTCTTTACTGCGTTGTCATTATATCAGAGATTAAAAACCCTGTATAGGTCACCAGTGTTTATCACTTGTAACATGTGGTAGTCACAATGTCTTGCTTTTAAGCAGCTAACGTGTGGCCAAATTCAGAAGTGTGCTACACTGAAAGCTTTGATAGTTAGAACTGCAGTTTTATGTATGTTTTATAGCTGCACACATTGTTGGTATTTCCCAAAAGTTTCATAATCACATACCTGTTGTATGTATATGTACATGAAATTTGTTCATGTGTTCCTAATGGATTTTTAACTATGCATATTTTACTTATATATATATATATATATATATATATATATATATACATATATATAATTTTTTTTTAAGTATCTTAAAAGCATTTTATATATACACATATTTACAAATGTATTCTTGTGTTTGCAGTACATAGTTTAGGGTGTTGACATTTGCACAATCAGTTTTTTTTATATGTATTTTTATATATTTTTATATTTTGATATTTATACTGTTTTGTGCTGAAACATTTATGTGTAGTGTTTCAGACTTAAGTTCCAGAAGACTGTTTCAGACTTGGGAATGGTTTTCACTAATCCAGGAAGTGATGTCATGTAAGATTTCCTATTTAAAACAGTTTACTTCCTTAATTTCCTCATAGCTGATGAATTTCCTGCTTTTATTTTTGGAACAAACGCGCTTATACCTTCTTGCTTGTCTGAATAAAGAAAGAATCCTTGTACTGAATTGTACTGAACTGGATGTATTGGCTTGATTTAAAGCACACATTGGATTATTTCAGGGCTCACTGGCTCTCATTGCCTGCATACTGTTTGTGCGACGATTTTCCTTGTGGTAGTCACAATGTCTTGCTTTTAAGCAGCTACTGTTGTGCGGACAAATTCAGAAGTGTGTTGCACTGGAAGCTTTAGTAGTTAGAATTGCAGTTTTATGTATGTTTTGTAGCTGCACACATTGTTGGTATTTCCCAAATGTTTCATAATTATTCCACTGCCTTACTCTCTTTTACTAACACTATCCTTCACCATAAAAACAATGGCCATCTCTCCTCTGCTACTTTCCTAGACCTATCTAAAGCATTTGGCATGGTCCCACACAAACAACTCCTCTCTGTACTAAATAACCTATCCTTTTATCAATCAGTCACCAACTGGTTTCAAAGTTATCTGTCTGACCGCCAGCAATCTGTTGTATGGAAAAATTACATATCTCCCCAACTACCTGTCTCTATTGGTGTTCCCCATGGATCCATCCTTGGACCTCTACTCTTCTCTATTTTCACCAATAATCTAGCCTCTGCCACCAAACATGGCACACTCATACAATATGCAGATGACTCAACCATCATCTGCTCAGCCCAGTCCTTGCCCAAACTGCAAAAGGTCACACAGGATGCCTTTTCCTCTGCTGAAACTTGGCTATCCAATGCCCAGTTAATACTCAACCCAAACAAAACTAAACTCCTCATCTTCAAACCCACCAAACATACTCTAAACAACTCTCACTTTAACGTCACAGCAAAAGACAACACCACTATCCACCCAACAGATCACACCAAATTGCTAGGAGTTGAAATAGACGACAGTCTCAAATTTGACATTCACATATCCATGACCATAAACAAAGTCCACCAAAAACTAGGAGCCATATACAGAAATAAGCAACTCCTCACCAAAGCATCTAGGATTTCAGTTGCAAATTTGCACCTTATCTCCACCCTACTTTATGCCTCTCCAATATATACCAACCTAAGGCAATGCGATCTAAATAAACTCGAGACCTGCTACAACAAAATTACCAAATTTGCCACCGGGGCATCCTACCACAGTCACCACTGTCTCTCACTTATGGAACTAGGCTGGCTAGAACTCCCTCACCTCCTTCAATGGTATCAACTCGCACTTGCCCACAAACTGGTTAACCATCCTCTAAAGTCCCATCCCTCCAGTATCTACTCCAACCCTATCTCACCACCAGACCACTACGGTCCAGCAACAAAAATCACTTACAGGTTACTAGAGCCAATAACACTACTGGAGAAGCACTGTTCTCCAGTGCTATAGCCAAATTATGGAACACCCTCTCCCCCACAATAACCTCTCTACCATCATGCACCCACTTCAAAGCTTTACTTAAAGCGCACCTAAAACATGCTGGCTATGCCCTTGTAACTCTCCCCTCTAACTTCTCCCACTCCATCTACCCTCTACTTCTCTACCACCCCACAAACTACCTTTGATTACGGCAAGCTCTGATACCTCCATGCCTATTTACTTATTATATGGCAGTAACTTCTTATTGTAACAATTGTTAATATCTGCTATGACTTCGTGGATAGAACAGATGCTAGTTATCTGTTGAATGTACTATATTCATCTGTAACTATGTTTGTAATATTTTAATTGCTAGGATTCTTCATGTGTAACTATGTCTGTAATATTTTAATTTGTGGAGCTTTTCTCCCCGAGGCTCTGCTGAAAATGGACCTGCATCCAGTCGGACATTCCCCGTCAACAAATGTAAATAAATAATAAATAATATAAATAATCTCAAAGGAGACAGAAATGTATCTTTTCAAAGTCAGGACCCAATGGTTTTAGTTCATTTCCCTTTACTGCACCAGTCCTGCATTTTACCTTATACCCCAAAAGTACCAGTAGTCAAACTACTATTTATCCCCTCGTGCACCACACCTATTCAGTAGCTCACCCAGTAAAGGACCTGACATCATGATATGCACTTTTCCACTTTCTCTGCAGTCAGTTAGATGGATATGGAAATATTGAGATAATGTAACAATTGTCTAATGTTCACTCACAACAGTTTAATTCTCAAAGAAGTGAATACAGTAAGCAAGAGATGGGCAAAACTCTTGCATACAAACATTCATAGTAACAGCTGGGTTGTCAGAGACACATACTGTACAACCACCACACACAGTACGCACCTCCACACATAAGACTACTTATGCTGAGGCACTTAACTGCAATTCCTCCAAACCTCAGAAAATCCTCCCAGACATTACACCTGCAAAAACTATCCTCAGCAAACCTGAAAAGTACTCAACAGAAACAACACCTAGCAATTTACATAGACCCATACGCAGTGGATCTTCAACTACCAAGGCCACAAGACAAGTCAGTACACTACCCAGGACTCCATTAATGACATGCTAATTCTGTACTCACCAGGCTGAACAAGGAGAAAATAAGAATCAGCTGCCTGTCAAGGGCCAGGATCCACCAAGTTAGACATGCACTAAAGTCACTGCACCACAGGTACCAGTATGATTCAGTTGCAGTCCATGTTAGGTGTAAATGACCTGAGACATACCTCCCTAGACTACATGAAGAGAAATGTTATGGAGCTCTCATGCTATGTGTCGCAGGCTGATATGTGCCTAGCACTGAGTAGCAGTCTACCTTCGCAAAGGATGATGCCACAATACAAGAAGATGATTGACTTTGATAATTGGCCTAATTTCTGGTGTCAGATACAATTTTTGTTAGCATGGAAAGGTAAGACTATGTAAGCAGAACAAAAACACTGGCTATCTGAAGAACTAAAAGCCCTTCTTAACCTATGAAATGAATGCTGGCACCAGTGGAAATAAAACCCAAACCCTGACTCATAGAAATAGTTCACTGTGCTCTGTATCCTTTCTTAATACACCATATGCAGACATAAGCCCACCTACTTTAATCTAAACAGCATTCAGTATTTGGTTTGCCAGAACAATTCTAGAATGAAGTAAACTTTCTTAACAGCTGCAGAAATGCAACTAATACTGCTTTCTCCAATGTCATTTAATGCTTATAGGGCCATATCTCTAGTCCTAGGTTCCTAAAAGAATTTAGTAACCTACCACAACTTCCACCAGTCTCCATACTACATCTGCTCCCAACCACATTTACCTATCCCCTGCACACTGCTATTCTGCCACTGTTCTGCTTTAAACAAATCAAGTCTTTTCTCGCTCAACTTCCCATTAGTGCCCCAACAATTTATCTACTACTGCAAAGAATTCCTCACAGTCACTCTGCTACATATTTACAATCTCTGTTTAACCCGCAACATACTGCCCAACATTGTGCAATACTATTCGGTCGGACTTATTGTTTGAAATTAAGAAAAACATGACTATAGGACTGTTTTTGAAAATGTCAACCAGGACATGTATGATTTAAAGCAGGGGTGTCCAACCTTTTCACTTGCAGGGGCCGCATTGAGTCAACAGAAATTGTCTTGGGGCTGCATGTAAAATATATCATATAGTTAACTGTATCGCTGTCGCGGGCGACCAAAGTCGACCCCCTGGCTGTACTGTAGGTGAATTTGAACAATGAATAAATGTAATAAATGCATAATATTTGCCCTAAAATTCAATATCTCATTCTAATTCTTAAAATAACAGTTAACTCTAACATCTTAGTTTAACATCTTAGTTTATTTGTAAAAAAAAAAATTAACAGGTACGGACCCTTCAATTTGTATGAGATCATACCTGAGATTATGCTGGTTTCTTAAAGAAGTCCATGTCTTCCATCGTTCATAGGTTCATAGGTTCATAGGTTCGTACTAGGCTATCTGCCCTAGGGCATTTATAAGCCTAGCCAGAGTGTGTGTGGCTTTCACCACCCCTTAGGATGAGAATACTACGCCCTTTTAAGGTTTAGTTTACTGTGCCTCTGTCTAGTAGTGACACAGAGATGACCCCCGGGGTAAACCTACGATCTCCCGTCCACTCGTCAAGATTTCTCTTGAATAGAGTTAGTGAGGGGCTCTGCCTAACATGGACTGGGATTCTGTTCCAGAGTGTAGGGAGCCTCTGGGTTATGAATCTGTCCCTCCAGCACGTCCTATTTATTTCTGTGTTGAGGTTTAAGTCTCTTGCTCTCGTGGCTCTGATGGATTTGGATTTTCTCAGGTGGAGCATGTCCATTAATTCCGGATTGGACATGGCCTTGTATGTCAGGCACAGATCACTTCTGAGTAGGCGGTATGCGACTGAATAGAGCTGGAGTTTTTTCAGTCGGGCAGCATATGACATATGTTTAAGACCCTTTATCCTCTTGGTGAGGAACTTTTGGGGTCTTTCCAACTGCTGCAGGTGTCGGGTAAGATACATCCCAAATGGGGCATTGTACTCAATCATTGGCCTAATAAGAGAAGAGTACAGGGGCACAATGACCTCTCTTGATCTAGATGTGAAACCCTTCATGATAAGGTGGGCAATATAGAAGGTCTTCCTAACCACTTTGGCAATGTGAGTGTCAAGTGAGAGGTTACTGTCAACCTGGGTCCCTAGGTCCCTTGATTACCTCTTCCGTACTTAATGGATTACCACCTATGTGGTAATTTGTGGGTACCTTGTTTTTCCCAAAGGGTATGACTATACATTTTTTGGTGTTCAGCTTAAGACCATGGCTCTGGCACCAGTTATCCATTTCTATGAGGCCTCTCTGAAGGATGTTTGTGTCCGCTGGAGTATCAATTATGGTGCCCAGTTTGCAGTCATCTGCGAACTTTGTCAGCCACAATCCTCCTATGTTTGCCTGTACCTCGGAAAAATAAATGCCGAACAAGAGGGGTCCCAGGACTGAGCCCTGTGGGACACCGCTTGTGACTGGCTTAGAGTCTGACATAGCTCCAGCAACTCTGACCCTGTGGGTTCTGTCCTTGAGCCAGTTTGCAACCCATCTCGTGACATATGGGTTTACATTTAAGCTGGTGAGTTTGTCTATGATGCCCGAGTGGGGTATTGTGTCAAAGGCTTTTGCAAGGTCAAGGTAGGCTGTGTGAACTGCCTTACCCTCATCAATGGCCTTAGTGACTGTTTCAAAAAAGTCGACCAAGTTCAAAAGGCAGGATCTGCCCTTGACAAAGCCAAATTGGGTAGGATCCAATGTCTGTAGGTCCCCAATGTCTTTGTTTATGAGTTCCATAATGATCCTCTCCATAGCTTTGCAGACCAGGCTCGTCAAGCTTATGGGGTGGTAATTTCCAGGGTCCGTAGAAGCACCACCTTTGAGAAGTGGGACCACTGTTGCCGTACGCCACTCTTTGGGTACGTATCCTGTAGTAAGGCTAAGATTAAACAGCAGCCTTATGTGTGGGTTTAGTTCCTCTTGGAGTTCATGTAGTACACAGCCCGGGACACCGTCCGGTCCCATTGATGCTGTGTTTTTAGCTTTAGAGAGGGCGGCTTTCACCTGGGCATCTGAGATGTTAGGGAGGCTACACTCTGCTGGGATAGTTATTTCTCCTTTTGGGGGGGGGGGAGAAATTTGCACTGAACCTGTCTGCCAGAATGTTGGCAATGTCAGTGGGTTCAGTGTATTTTGTGTCATTTTGGACTAACTCTGAGCATATCTGGGAGTTTCCACCCAGGTTTCTAACATAGCTAAAGAAGGCCTTGTGATTGTCTTTTGTGTCTTTTGCGATTTTTCTCTCAAAGTTGGCCTTGGATGATTTTATGAGTGATCGTAGTTTTTGCTAGTACTGATCAGAGATGCCTTCCCTTTTAGGGATTTTGCTCTGTCATGTAGTAGCTTCCTCCTCCTGTTGTAAAGTTTGTTTATGGCTGGGGTCCACCAGACCGGCGCCTGCCTTTGGGGAATGGGTCTTGGTTTTATTTGGGATTGCATGATCCATGCATTCTTGAAGGTGCCCGTAGAAGGCATTTGCAAAGGATTCAGCAGTGTGGGTTGTGGTTTCCACTGGCCCAGGGGCCTTGAAGGATACCACTTCAGTCTTAAGAAGTGTGAAGTTGGCTTTTGAGAAGTTCTTCACTGTGGTCTTTTGTGCAGGGGGTGGGGGCGGGATGTGGATTTCCAGTGAGATTAATTTATGGTCTGATCTTACCAAAGAGGGATATACTTCCGGTGTGGAGCATTTTGTCCCCATGTTTGTGATGATCAGGTCTAGTATATTGTCTCCTCTTGTGGGAATGGTGACTAGTTGTTCCATTGCATTTGAGTTTATGAATTCTAGGAACCTTTGGGCTAGGGTGTTGGGGCTTGAGTAATGTTCCCAGTCTATGTTTGGGTAGTTGAAGTCTCCCAATATGTTGGTATTTGGAGAGACATTCATACTCTCCAGTGTCTTCAGGAAGGTTGTATGGGGTTCCTGAGTTTGAGAGGGTGGTCTGTAGCATGCTACAAACTGTAAGGCAGTTTTGCCTATGGTTATTTGCACCTGGATGGTCTCCGATGCTTCGTGCGTTGCCACTAACCTGGAGGTGTGGGTATCTTTGATGAATATGGATACTCCCCCTCCTTTTGTGATTCGGTCCAAGTTTTGGGGCCGGAAAGCATGATATGAGGTAAAACCTGATAGTGCTGGGGTGCTCTCAGGAGCCTTGAACCAGGTTTCAGTCACTGCACAGACATCGATGTTCTCCATACTGAGGAGGGCTTCGAGGGCGTGCATCTTGAGGTTTAGACTTCTGGCATTGAGCAGCATTACCCTTAGTTTTTTTCCACTTGTGTTTTCTAGGGAGGTAGGTTTGTCATTTGAGCCTTGCCTAAAAAAGGCACTATGGGGGTGGCAAGAGCCTTGGCCAATATCCGGAAGCCCAGAGGTGACAGGTGCAAGCCATCCCTTGCGAAGCAGCGTGGCTTGTCAAGCATGTCATCCCAAGCAGACAGACATTGGATCCCCTTAGAATGACACCAGTAATTAAGCCAATTGTTAAAACTGATCATTTTGTCTTTGTACTGTGGCATCATTCTTGGTGAGGGTAAGATGCTGCTCAGGGTCAGGGTCATACCGGCCTGGGCTACATAATCAGAGAGCTCCTCTATGTCTCTTTTCATGTAGTCCAGGGAGGTACGTCTCAGGTCGTTCACACCGGCATGTACAATGACTGAGTCATATTTGTACTTGCTGTGGAGTGACCTGAGTGCTTGTGTTATGTGGCGGATTCTAGCTCCCGACAGGCAGCTTACTGTGACCTTTTCCTTGTTCAGTCTGGTGAGCGGGACGTCAGTGTGTCTGACTATGGAGTCACCTATTACAAGTGTGTCTGGCATGTTGTTTGGCCTTAAGGGCTGTGACTGTTTAGCACACTGACTTTGTGAACTATGTGTTGCATGTGCTATGTCTTGAGGTGGAGGTTGCTTGGGTGTCTGCTTTGGAGGCCTCTGTTGTTTTGGTAGATTTTTAATCAGCACCTCCGAGTATGTCCTTAATGTCCATATGTTGTCCAAAGCACTCGTGTATTCTTCTGTTTCTAGCTTTGGAATCTGTCCCTGAAATTATTCAAGACATGTTACATCTGGTCAGGCTGGTCTGAAGATGAAAGAAGGTTCATCAGTGGTATTCTCAAACTGAGCACCCCTTTGGAAAGGCAGATTTCTAGCTTTGGAATCTGTCCCTGAAATATGGCACTGGCAATATTTCTTGCTTTTGCACTGCTGTCTGGTCAGGCTGGTTTGAAGATGAAAGAATGTACATCAGTGGTATTCTCAAACTGAGCACCCCTTTGGAAAGGCATATTTCTAGCTTTGGAATCTGTCCCTGAAATATGGCACTGGCAATATTCTTGCTTTTGCACTGCTGTCTGGTCAGGCTGGTCTAAAGATGAAAGAAGGTTCATCAGTGGTATTCTCAAACTGAGCACCGCTTTGGAAAGGCACATTTCTAGCTTTGGAATCTGTCCCTGAAATATGGCACTGGCAATATTTCTTGCTTTTGCACTGCTGTCTGGTCAGGCTGGTCTGAAGATGAAAGAAGGTTCATCAGTGGTATTCTCAAACTGAGCAAGCCTTTGGAAAGGCACATTTCTAGCTTTGGAATCTGTCCCTGAAATATGGCACTGGCAATATTTCTTGCTTTTGCACTGCTGTCTGGGCAGGCTGGTCTGAAGATGAAAGAAAGTTCATCAGTGGCGTTCTCAAACTGAGCACCCCTTTGGAAAGGCACATTTCTAGCTTTGGAATCTGTCCCTGAAATATGGCACTGGCAATATTTCTTGCTTTTGCACTGCTGTCTGGTCAGGCTGGTCTGAAGATGAAAGAAGGTTCATCAGTGGTATTCTCAGACCGAGCACCCCTTTGGAAAGGCACATTTCTAGCTTTGGAATCTGTCCCTGAAATATGGCACTGGTAATATTTCTTGCTTTTGCACTGCTGTCTGGTCAGGCTGGTCTGAAGATGAAAGAAGGTTCATCAGTGGCGTTCTCAAACTGAGCACCCCTTTGGAAAGGCACATTTCTAGCTTTGGAATCTGTCCCTGAAATATGGCACTGGTAATATTTCTTGCTTTTGCACTGCTGTCTGGTCAGGCTGGTCTGAAGATGAAAGAAGGTTCATCAGTGGTATTCTCAAACTGAGCACCCCTTTGGAAAGGCACATTTCTAGCTTTGGAATCTGTCCCTGAAATATGGCACTGGCAATATTTCTTGCTTTTGCATTGCTGTCTAGTCAGGTTGGTCTGAAGATGAAAGAAGGTTCATCAGTGGTATTCTCAAACTGAGCACCCTTTTGGAAAGGCACAGTTCTAGCTTTGGAATCTGTCCCTGAAATATGGCACTGGCAATATTTTTTGTTTTTGCACTGCTGTCTGGTCAGGCTGGTCTGAAGATGAAAGAAGGTTCTTCAGTGGTATTCTCAAACTGAGCACCGCTTTGGAAAGGCACATTTCTAGCTTTGGAATCTGTCCCTGAAATATGGCACTGGCAATATTTCTTGCTTTTGCACTGCTGTCTGGTCAGGCTGGTCTGAAGACGAAAGAAGGTTCATCAGTGGTATTCTCAAACTGAGCACCCCTTTGGAAAGGCACATTTCTAGCTTTGGAATCTGTCCCTGAAATATGGCGCTGGCAATATTTCTTGCTTTTGCACTGCTGTCTGGTCAGGCTCTTCTGAAGATGAAAGAAGGTTCATCAGTGGTATTCTCAAACTGAGCACCCCTTTGTAAAGGCACATTTCTAGCTTTGGAATCTGTCCCTGAAATATGGCACTGGTAATATTTCTTGCTTTTGCACTGCTGTCTGGTCAGGCTGGTCTGAAGATGAAAGAAGGTTCTTTAGTGGTATTCTCAAACTGAGCACCCCTTTGGAAAGGCACATTTCTAGCTTTGGAATCTGTCCCTGAAATATGGCACTGGCAATATTTCTTTTGCACTGCTGTCTGGTCTGGTCAGGCTGGTCTGAAGACGAAAGAAGGTTCATCAGTGGTATTCTCAAACTGAGCACCCCTTTGGAAACGCACATTTCTAGCTTTGGAATCTGTCCCTAAAATATGGCACTGGCAATATTTCTTGCTTTTGCACTGCTGTCTGGTCAGGCTGGTCTGAAGATGAAAGAAGGTTCATCAGTGGTGATACACAGCTTGCAGGAATGATGAGACTTTTGCATCTTAAAAAAAATGAACAATTTGTATTTTTACATTTGTCTAACAGATGGTAGAACACATTTAACTTTGGTTCACCTACTTACTATGGAGCCACAAAGAACATGATAATTTCCAACAATACACTCCAATTTCACAAGGTAATCTCATGCCTGCTTTTTTGCAAATGCCTCTCCAATATGCACGAGTGCACATTTCAGCTGACGACTTGTACAGATTCATTCAATGAGGCATAGCATCATCAGATAACACCTTTTTGTATTTCTTCCTTAGATTACTATAAGTCTCCAACTTGAGGTGTGTCCCAATGTTTCCTGAAAATTTGGAAGGGGTCTTCCCGTGTTTGTTACTTTTCTCAAATTTCAACAAATAATTGACTTTATTAGTAGTGGCAATGTTTATTCGTGAAACCTGTTCACAAGGGTGCAGCCAGGCACAGACCTTCGCAGAATTCAAACGTATTGGTTCTAGTTCTTGTTATACTTAAAATATCCATATCAGGAGGTTCAGGTTGTCAAGTCAGGATTGTTCTTTTGTGTAGTAGACAAACATTATGAGCATAACCTTTTTAAAGTGAACACTGAGTTTGTCTATTTTGATACCAGTGCGTCTATGTCGGTTTTGATAGAGGTGGTGGCGATGCGAAGAGTATTTTCAAGATGCCCATCTGAAATTTTCATTCTGATTTTATTTTTTGTATACTTCATACGAGAAAAAAATTGCTCGCAAATGTACGTACTCCCCAACAGAGATGTTATGAACAGGGCATGTTTGTGAAGTGACTGATATTTTTCTTTAGGTAGGTACAAGTTATAAAAGTCCAATAAAGACACTTGCAGAAATTTTTCTTTAAGTTGCATATCTGATTGCAATGCTGTGCATTCCAGTTGCAGGTTTGCAGGCAACATGTTGATGTTAAATGAGAATGGAGTAGCAAATATACTGAATTGTTGTTGGCATTTTCTAAAATCTTGAAATCTACTCTCAAAGTCCTGTAATAAACTATTAAGTAATGCCGTATATTTTTCAGTATTTACGTGGCTTTGCACAGACAGTGTTTCAAAGTGAATGAAGGTATTGTTCTTAATCTGACAGTGCCATAATTTCAGTTTCACTTTAAATGCCGTCACTGTTTGAAACATGTCATTTATTAATAGATTTTCACCTTGGAGGCGCAGGTTCAGGTCGTTTAAATGAGCAGTGATGTCTACTAAGAATCAGCCATCCAGTTTGCATTTTCCAGTTCGGGTACAGGCTTTCCATTTGACTCCATAAAGGACTTGATTTCATTTCTTAAATCATAGAAACGTTTCAGCATTTTTCCGCGACTTAACCATCTCACTGCAGTAAAGTACACAATGTCTCCATAGGTAGTTTCCAAAGTATTCAGAAACTCCTGAAACTGGTGGTGAAATAATCCTCTGGATCTTATAAAATGTATTGTTTTAATAACAACATTCATAACATTTTCCATTTTTAAAGTCTGTGCACACAAATTTTCTTAATGTATAATGCAGTGGTACTTCATGAAACGCACATTACTGATCTGTTTTGCATCTTCTTCCATCAGTGTTGTTAGTCCTTCCTTCTTTCCAACCACAGCTGGAGCATCGTCAGTTACTATGCCAGACAGGTTTTCGATGGTCAAGCAAAATCTAGCCAGTGTTTGTTTTACTGCTTTATACAGATCAACAGACTTCATTGCATCTTTCAGTGGAAACAGACAGGCCAGTTCTTCAGTAATTCTGAAATCGTTGTCAACACCACGAATAAATATTGCAAGTTGTGCCATATCTGTAACATCAGTGCTGTCATCCAAAGCTATGGAGTAAAACTTGAAAGTTGCACACTGAGATTCCAAAGTATCTTCAACAGATTTGGCTATATCTTCCACACGCCTTGCGATCGTCTGGTGTGATAGACTTATTTTAGAAAAATCAGATTTTTTTCAAGGCAAAGTATGTCTGCTACACTTTCAAGGCATTCTTTAATAAACTCACCATCGGCAAATGGCTTGGATTTTTTAGCAATTAAATTTGCTACAACATAACTTGCCTTCAGTAAAGAATCCGGCTGAGTAGCTGATTTTCGAAACAGCTGTTGTTGGAACGTAAGATTTTTTTTTTAAATCTAGTATTTTCTGTCTATGGCACAGTCCTTGCAATTCACTTAATTTGGGGTGCATTTGAGTATAATGCCTTTTCAAATTGTAGTCCTTGAAAACGGATACCAGTTCTCTGCATATTAAGCAAAGCGCTTTTTTGTTAGATTCAACAAAGAAGTACTCGTCAGTCCATTTTTCCTGAAAGACTCTCCTTTCATCCGCTGTTTTTCTTTTCATACCCAGGATGCAGAAGCCATGTTGAAAAGTAAAAAAGGAGTAACTACTATTAACTACTTTATTCCTAGTTATATTTATAAATTTTTAAAACAGTGGCTAAAAATTTACATTAAAAAAATAAGGAAATAAAAATTAAAACTAGCCGTAGTTGTACTTTTATTCCCTGGCATGGTTAAAGTATTGATATACTGGCTACTTCTAAGACAGATCCCTAAGTGCTTATCCACATGCTGTTGCAAAGGCTGATACAAATGAGTGGGTGAGGAACAAAACTGAAGGCTTTTCTTCTGTCATTCTGCATCAGCATGTACAGCAGGTGTCTTCTGCCCACCAGAAGGAATGCTGATTCAGAGAGTACTGTACTAAAACTATGCATTTTAAATGCTACAGCAATCTATCAAAAGCAGTGCTCAAAGTAAACTTTAACCCTCTGTTGAGTATGTGTAAATATGTTTCACCATATTACCAGATATATTCCATACGATAAAGTCATCATCAAACATACACTGAGCTACAAACTGCTTTACCTTTAACTGAACAGTAAACTGATTTACCTCTAACTTACACTGTAAACATGAATAGCATCACCATTAACTCTCCCTTTCATACTTGTAATCCTTTGTTACTGCCCAGAAGAGGAAAGCAGAGAGTGATTTGCAAGCCGACTTTCTCCGAAAAGTTCAATACAAACACCATGTAACTCCAGGCTGAAAATTAAGCTGACAAGGTACCTGACAAAGTTCAGTTACTTTTTCAACTTAATTTTCAACCGTGGAGATCCTATCTGACTGCAAAGTTAACTGCGCCGGGAGAAGCCACTCGGGGTTAACATAAGGGAATTTCGATCTTCTCATGGCACGCCCGGTGTTAAGCACAGAGGCGCCATGAGAAGGTACTCGTGGTTAATGAGTTAAGCAACGAATTTGAAAGGTACCAAGTCTGTATTGTGGTCAGGCACAGGGTGAAGGCAAAAAGATGTCTAATTGGTAACAGACACACACAATCACACAATCCATGCAGTCCTTCTCAAAGCAGTACCAGTGGCCACAGCCCATGAAGCATCATCCACAGAGTCAGATGCACACTGCATACAATTAGGAGCGACTTGAACAACAGAAAAAAATTAAATTATTTAAAGCAATTTTTCCTCGGAAGAAGAATCTGCAGACAAAACATTCCTCATGCTTTCACAGTTAGTTTAGACAAGCCTTAATATATGAGCCTGACAATTCAAAATTCTGAAAATCAAATTTGCAGAAGCATACACTTTTCCACCAATAATTATCAATAACTAAAGCTATAGTTACTGGATTAGGTTTGGGAAAAGTGTTTAAAAACATAAAAGACTAAGGAACTTTATACATCATGTATTCCGTTTTATGGGTATCTGGCTCACTGTGAGGAAAACTGCAGGCAGTAACACACATATCCTCCAAGGCAGACAGGACAGGAGGAATCGGTGGAGGTTCTGGAAATTCCTTCTGTAACAGCTCATAGTATTTTCCTAGGGAGTGAGAAACCTCAGTGTTCTCATTTAAAACCCTGTCACATTCTAGAAATAATCTTAGAGTAAGAGAACCCCACACAGGGAAAGTCAGAAACTGAGCTCTTCTTTGAGTCTAAATCAGAAATCTGAGGAGAAAACCCTGTATCTGTCCCTTCATCCTCCTGTCCAGATTAAGAATCTCTTCAGGAAAGGAGGTATCCCTCTTTTCTTTTACCAGAAACTACTTCATAAGAATGACCAATAGCCTGAATTAAACCCTGAGGCAGACTCAGTAAGCTACTCTTGTATAAGGAACTTTGAGGAGGAGTAGATGAATGTTTACTTTTCTGTTTCTTTTTGACAGGAAAATGGAACCAACAGTGTTATTAATGGCAACAGCAGTTGCCCTACTATGGGCACAGCATTTTGACAAAACATGGAAGCTTTCCCTGTTCTCTTTCCAGGACCAACAAGAGTTGCTCCCTCTTGCCCACTAAGGAACACTAACAGTCACAGAGGATGTGGCTAACCACTGGTCCACAGTGGCTGCAGATCTTACACCAGAGGAATTCAGGGTAAAAGATCAGTGGTCTGAGGTACAACTAATGGCCATAGCAGATTCACCCACCCGTGGCTGAGGCAAAACTGTTTGCCTGCTGTGATGGCAAAGGCTGTTTGCTTAACCTTTTCTTTTTGTGGCTGGAAGAAGGACTGAACATAGGCCCAACAGATTGCTCCATTGCCAAGCCAAAAATGGTGCCTCTTTCCCAGGGAAAACAAGCAGCAAATCCTGGTAAAAATAAGTCTTTAAAAGTCTTTTTTTTTTCATAGACAGAACAACACAGTAAAAAGCACTTTAAAATACTTTGGCAGCCCCAAAAAGTAAAATAAACACAGTTCCTCCACAAAAATGGCTTTCGGTTACTTAAAAAACTTTTAAGCTAACAGGAAAAAAAAAAGTGCACTCGTTTTAAAGTACTGTACAGTCTTGTGACAGCCCATTAAAACACAAACTCCTAGCTTTAAAATAACTTTCCTGAAGAGGACAGTTTGAATAATAAACCAAATTATTAAATGGAAAGCTTTTCAACAAAGGAAGCTGATCTGCTCAGCAATGGAAGAGCACAAATCAACTGTCAATCCTCAAAAGCCTTAGAGGAGCATAGTCTTCGGCAGAAGTAAATCTCTGAAGGGCGTGGTGCCCATATTTGTCTTTTAGTCAACTCAGCTCAAGTTGCCTGACAGTTTGGGTATGTGGAAGGTGCCCTGAAGCTTTGTTGGCCAACTGTTATATCCTTGTCAGGATATAACTAATGCAGCTAAAGCTACAGCAGCGGTGATCAATACGATGGACATCTTGGTTAACTGAATAGTCAAATCTTTACCTGATTTTTAATATAATGTAAGTGTGATGCTAGGATTAGTTATTCTTTCATTATATACTGCATTGGCACAGCATTAATACAAATGCTACTTGCCTCTTTGGCTCAAATTCTCCTAATGTAAGTATAGTTAGAGAGAGTGGTTCTTTCATACCAGTCATGCTTGCTACTGTGGGCTGAGAAAGTTCTTAATACCATTAGCAATGGAGGAACTTTTCCTGGTCTTCAGACACAGCTGCTGGATAGGAAATAACTTAGCTTGGACTACACCAAGTTTAACCAGGAAACAGGATAAAGCCATGTCCGGAATGTTCTTGTTAAAGTGGGAGTTCAAGTTTTGATCGTAAACTGGATTAAAAGTTCCTTTTCATGCTATAAGGAAGTGGTCTCCCAATAACATATAGAGGGGGTATTAATTCTACTGATGAAAACAGAGCAAAGCAAGCTTGCAAAATACTGGTGTATTGCAACATTTATGATGAACTGAAGACCCAGTGTAGCTGTATATTATCTTGTGAATGAGGCACAAGCTGTACTTTCTTCAGTGTGTTAGCTTTCATTATTTCTTCAGTATCAGTGTAAATGTGGTATCTATTTTTCTGACGTGGTCAACACAAGTTAATTATTACCCAGAAAATTCTTAACCCTGATATAACGCACTAAAATTAGGATAAGATCATTAATGTCACTGTAGTAAAACAGCAAATAAAACAGTTTATCATTGGTACAAGTAGTGAGAAAAGATAACTGTCAAGACCGTACCCTTAAAATATATGCACCGGTGGCTTAGTACAGCACTTTAACAAAATATAACAACAGGTTACTCAAGATTCAGTTCCTCCTCAGCAATTTGTTTTGTGGTCTTGAGCAAGTCAAATGTCCTGACTTCTGCTGAAGAGAGACTTCTACCCAGAAAGGCTTTCCCACTAATACAGCAGAACCTGTCTATGTTTTCTTCCAAGCTCCTGTCATCAGGAAACCCTTCTACTACCAAAAATAGAAAATACAGTCCCGCTTCTAGCTTTACAGTTTGCTCTTTTGACTACAGTCTAACACCAGTAAAATTCTGCCATAGTCCAGCCAAACATTCCCCCGCTCATATATAAGGAATAACCATGCCTCATGTACAAAGATAAGCCACTTAATCAGTGCAAACCATGTCTGTGGCTTCAATCAACCTTTAGTAACAGTGTTCTGTTTTATTAATCCATACTGCATTACCACTCATGTACAGCACTGTGACTGGCGAAAGCTATACAGATGCTACAATATCCATACACCATAAAAGCTACCTCTATTGATGTATAATACTCTTAGCTCACCACAAGGAGTTACCAATCTGCTAGGATTACCAAACCTCTCCTTTCTGTGACATACAACTTAGCCTGCAGAGGTTTTAGAAAATTCCTCACCTCACAAACATTTGAAGACTTGAACCATGAAAATGAGTCACTGGTACAACAGGTTGACATTTCAAATGCATGGACTCTCCATGCCAATAACTTAGTCAAGCAGAAGTTCTCTGAATAAATGCAATACACTAGTCCACCTCTTTGAACACTAAGCATGTAAAACCACCAATCTCTTGCATTTAGAATTATCTAACGTTAAACAAAGAACTAGAAATCTGCTGGCTTAATAGATAACCTCACAGAACAGATATGGCCACATTAGTGACAAAAACCTAGGTATTCAAACTGCTCTGTTGTGACACAAACTAAGTGTCCAATCCACCTGCTTCCTTCAGCTATACATAAAAGAAGCCAACAATGATGCCTGTTGTAATACAGCAGCCCTAGTTTGCTCTGCTTTACTGCACAGGACATCTCTGATTTGCCTCACCCCTTGCATGCATGCGTTTACTATCCGCACAGGGTGAAGGCAAAAAGATGTCTAATATTGCTAACAGACACACACAATCACACACTCTTCTTCTAATTTCACGCACACACACACTTTGCTTTCATGCATGCACTCACTCACTCACTCGCACTTACCTATTACTGCAGTTAGGTGCTGTCCCTTAGATTAGAAATGCAAATGATAGCAAATTTGTACTCCGTACAACTCTCTCAGTGCTAAGACACACACACGTTGCTTCTTCGGCGCGAAATAACACAGCGGCGGGAACACAGGCAAAAAAAAAACAAACCGCTAAGGGTGCTTTGGCGCATGTGCACACCAACATTTGTCACAGGTGCGAAAAGCAAACGGAAAAAAAAGCTTTTAAGCACATGCATATAGTAAACTTGCAGGTAAAGGTCACGGGCCGCATAGAAGAGCTCTAAGGGCCGCATGCTGCACGCGGGCTGCGGGTTGGACACTACTGATTTAAAGGCTAAAAAGCCTAAAAAATTACTGAGAAACGGAAATGAATATGAAACTGGGAAAGCTTATCCAGCCTCTCCTAACAATGCAACCAGCAAATGTTTTCATCTAGGCATTCCAGTGTATATACATGTGGGGATGGAGAGGTGTTGGCCAGTGATGATTGTAATGAGTCTACTGGTCCTTCAAAATTATCTGAGCCCAATTTTTTTAGGCCCTTTAGAATTACCCCCACTAAGGAGTCCGAACGCCTGAGAAACCAGAGGAAGAGGGTTGCAAATTCATCAACAGGGTGGCCTGGGCACCACCAGGAACCATGCCAAGGGGGGATAATTGATACAGGCAATACAAATGATGGACGATTACATGATTGTGACCAATAAAAATGTGACTTTAAAGTGTATAATTATAGTGAGACTAATGCTAAAGTGGATGGGCAGACTTGCTTAAAAAGGGCCTCACTTTTGTACCACAAGAAAGGCTAGGATTGAGGAGGTTTTAGTGGACTTGAAATTGTTCATGAGGAAGCTGAACCTTTGCTTTTATTTTAAGAATGACAATTCGAATGGTCCTTTGCCTGATTCTATTTGTAAATGACCGAGTACCTTTAACCCTCTGTCACATCCCTTGGTTTCTATGTTTGAAAAAATTTGTGAGCATGATATCCAGAACATTATTCATCATGATTTTAATAAGCCCCTCTCTTTTAATTTACATTTAGATGAATTGAAGCTTTTAGATAATATTATTGAAAATAAACAGATTAGAGTCATGAAACTGCACAAGGGGAGTGGACTGGTAGTGTTAAGCACTAATGATTGCATTAATAAAATGTTGGTTTTATTATTTAGTCAAACTTATGAGGAAGTTTCAGTTAATTGATTTATTTTTATTTTATTTTACATTTGTTTATTGGGAAAGTCCAACTGGGAGACAGACCCATTTTCAGCAGAAGCCTGGGGAGAAAAGCTCCACATATAAAATAACAAAGTCTAGCACTACAAACTAACAATTCATAACATACAAGTTTTGATATTACAGCTCGTTAGTTTTTACACTTAACAATTATAAAAAAAAAATCTGTTTCTATGGTACAAAGAGAGATTATGTGAAGACAGTGCAGCTATAACATAATATATTGAGAGCTGAAAAGAAAATGTTTGGAGCTTAGATAGCAGCAGTTGTAGAATACATGGACAAGATAAAGAGCTGAAGAGTTAGAGGTAGTCAGGGGAAATGTATAAGGATTAGCAGGTATTTATGTAGCCACTCAGCCTGGACTGGTGCAGAAACAAAGCCAAGAGTCATTTAGGAACTTTTTTAGAGCATGTTTGAAGTGGTTGAAGCTGAATATGAATCTAATGGAAGGAGGGAGGGAGTTCCAGTTTTTTGCTACTTGGTGTGAGAGTAGGGAGTCTGCAGCGGTACTACTGGATTTCAACACTTGTAGTAGAGATTTATTTGCTGAACGTAAGCTACGGTTGGTGGAGTGGGGTTGAAGGATGTTTAGTAGGGCAGGGTTTTTTCGGGCTGGTATATCAATTTGTGTGCCCTAGTTAGCTGGTTGTAGAATAGTAGCTGAGGTAGTTCTAACCAGGACAGTTCTTTTAAGGTATGACAGTGGTGGATGTAGTGTGGACAATCACTGGCAAATTTAGCTATTTTATTACAGCATATTTCCAGTTTGTTTAGGTCTGTCTTTTTAAGGTTAATGGAACATTGGGGAGGCATAAAGTAGTGTTTGAGAGGATGTGGGTTCTTGCAATAGCTGCCCTAGTGGTGTCAGTTAGATACTTTTTGTTTCTATACAAGGTGCCCATTTCTTTGTGAACTTTTTTAATAGTTTGTGATATATGTATGTCAAATCGTTTGTTATCAATTATGGCTCCTAGTAGTTTTGTCTGTAAGTCAGGATATATTATTGTATTGTTATTGGCAGTGATGGGGAAGGAGATAGTAGTGAGAGAGGATCTCATGGGTTGGAAAATCATAAGTTTTGTTTTATTTAGGTTAAGTATGAGCTGGCTGTTTGACAGCAATAGTTCAGTTTCTGAGGATGTCTGTGTTATGTTCTGGAGGTGATCTAAGGTGGATGCTGCACAAAGTAAGTGTTGAATCGTCAATGTATTGTATAACTGAGGCTAGAAGGGTGGCAGTACTCAGGTTGTTTGTAAAGATACTAAAGAGTAGTGGACCAAGAATGGAGCCTTGTGGAGCTCCTAGTGTGACTGGGAGTGGGGGCGCAAGGCTGTTTTTCCATTTTTTCTGATTGCTGGCAACCATCTGGATAGCTTTGGAACCATAGGAGAGCAGAAAGATTGGAAAGAGCAGAAAGTAAATTGGGATGGGAAATGGTATTGAAGGCCTTGGACATGTCTAGGAATACCGCAGTGATGTATTTGCCATAATTTCTGAGTTGGTTGATGGTATTTGTGAAGCTGAGCAGTGCTGTTGTAGTGGTGTGGTGGGGCCTGAAACCATGTTGGGTTTATGATAGTAGCTTGTTGGTGGTAATGTATTGGAGTAGTTGTGAGTTGATACATCTTTCAAGGATTTTTGACAGTGCAGATAGTATGACAATGGGTTTATAGATGGTGAGCTCTGTGAAATTTACCCCTCTGTGTAGGAGGATTATGTGAGCAATTTTCCATGTTTGTCGCACATATTGTTCTGCTATGGCCCTATTAGTAAGAAATGACACAAGAAAGGATATGACTTCAGCTGTTAGCTTTAAGTATTCAGTTGGCAAGTTATCAGCTGAAGGTGTGGTGGGTTTGGTTTTCTTGATAAGTTTTTCTATGCTAGCTGTGGGAATGGGCTGGAAAGAGAAGGAAGGGCTATTAAGGTTGGCAGTTTTCAGAGTTGGAGGATGATTAGTGTTGATATGTTTAACCAGGGATAATATGCTTTCGTGAAGTATTTGTTAAATTCATATGCAATGTTATCAGGACAGTGTGGTATGTTGAGGGGAGGGGGTGTGGTTTGTCTTAGGTGAAGAATTGAATTAATAGTGCTCCAAAATTTAGGGGGATTACATTGGTGCCTCAGTTGTAAGTTACTGTAGTATTTTTTTTTTTTTTTTTTTTGTCGAGGTTGATTTGGTACTTAGCCTTATTTCTAATTTATTGGTATGCTATGCAATTGATTTGGGTTTTACAGATATGCCATGTTTGCAAGCCTTGTCTCTTTTAGTGAGGAGGGTTCTTGTTTCATTTCTAAGCCATGATGTGTATGTAGCTTTAGTAGGAACTAATCTAGGAGGGGCCAGTCTGTTTAGAATGTCCAGAAGTGTATTGCTTAAGTAGTCAGCTGCGGTATCAAGAGGCATGACCTTTAGTGGAGACCAGTTGCAATTCTTTAAGGTGCTAATTAGCTCCTGGGTGTTGAAGTTTTTCTTACTACTGATTTGGCGGTAAGTGGAAAGTTTAATAAGGTTGACATGTTTCTTTAATAGGTAGTTTGGCATATGGTCACTGAGAATTTCTGGGAGACAGCCTGTGTGCTGGCAGTGGTGGGGTTTGGTTGTCAGTGTCCAGCCTAATTGAGATTGGCGGTTGGATTTTTAGTCTATCCTGGTTGAAGACTCAATGAGTTGTGGCAAGCCAAATAGATATATATTGTTGCTAGGGATATGTGAATTACGGGTTACCCAGTCTGTATTAAAATCACCCATTATGATAGTTTTTTGAGCTACTTTTTTGCAGAATGTGTTCTATTGTGGGGATATTATTACCTGGAGGGGCATAGATAGCTATAATTGTTATGGACTTATTTGGTTAACCTGTAGTTTAGTGGATAGGATGCCTATATTGTTTTGGTTAGGTATATTAAGTTATAGTGGTAGGAGGGTGAGGGTTCTCTTGAAAAGAATGGCTAATCCTCCACCTATTTTCTCTTTTCTGTCTGCCCTAATTATGTTATAACCTGGTGGTGTGATCTCATTATCAGATATGTGTGCTTTTAACCAAGTTCCAACTAGGATAGCAATATCTGGATTGTATAGGGATAGGGTAGCATGATGTTCCTGGACCTTATTAAGTATACTGAGGTTTAAGTTTACAAATAGAAGGTCAGAGCCTTTTGTTGATATTGTAAATAAATTTTGTCCTTGAGAAGATATGGAGTTGTTTTTAGGATCTGGGTTTGGGTGAATATCCCTGATTATAGTTAGTTACCAAAGTTTGCGACTGTTTTGATAAGTATTTGTGGATTTTGAAATGGTAGTTTTTTGAGTTATGTTTAAGGCGGTGAAGTTTGTAGGTCATATGGTAAATATTTGTAATGTTTAAGGTGGTGGGTGAAATTAAGCAAGAAGTGATATTAACTTTTAATGGGCTGATATATGTTGTTTGAATGGTGTGGGGAGAGTCTAGTTTGGAATGGTAGTTTGTTAAGTGAGCAGCTGAATATAGGAGAGTGAGAATTATACAATATAGTAGTAGCATTGTAGAGGTAGCTAGATGGGGGGGGGCTTTGTTTGGTGTGTAGAGTTTGGAAGATATAGGGTTAGTTGTGTAGTGAAAATATTGTAGTGGGTAGTCAGTTGGGCTATGGTCTAAGTGGTGGGAGCAGGTAATGCAATTAATTTAGTTAGATGGAATTTACTTTTTGTGGGGAGCTGTGTTTGGAACTGTGACTGTATGGGGGTAGTAGTAGTGGTGGATAATTGAGAGTATATGATAGGTTTCTTGTGTGGGTGGGTGCTATGGTTAATCAAATGAATATAGCTTATTGTAAGCTTGATTTGTCATTGGATGAATTGTTAGGGAATGATTGTATTACAACTTCTGAATGTAATTATTTGTACATTTCACATCCAAGATCTCCAACCATCATTAGCATCCCCAAAATACATAAGAATGTGTGGGAACCCCACTTCATCCAATAGTTGATGCTAGATCTTTGAATGCCGTTACTATTGCAAGATGCATTGATAATTAATTGAAGGGGTGGTCAGTAATATTAACCATCTTTATAAGGATTCATAGGATTTTTTAGCTAGGGTTTGCAATTATTTGTATGAGGAGGAATTATTTGTCACCATTGATGTGCAGGACCTATATTCAGTTATCCCACATGACATTTTCCTCAAGTGGTTTTGACACATATTGAGCATACTATAATTAAAACCTTAAAATGTTTAATGGAGGTTGTATTAAAGAACAACTTTATTACTTTTGAAGGCCAGCTTTTTAGGCAGTGTAAAGATGCAGCAATGGGAGTGTCATGCGCTCCCATTTTGCTAACCTGATCCTTGCATATTGGGAAGATAGGTGTATTTTTTTCTTCAGAATTTAAAAACAACTGGTCCCTGTATGGAAGAGTTTTGGATGATATAGTGATATTTTGGATAGGCACGGTTGATAGATTGAATCAATTTTTTGAATATATTCATACCACTACTGGTTTTCTAAAATTTACTATGAATTATTCTTATGATCAGGTTAATTATTTGGATGTCTCATTAATTAAGAGAAGAATAAATGGATTTCAAGCTACTATATTTAGAAAACCAACATACTCAAATTCTTTACTTCATTTTAAGAGTTGGCATCGATTACATCAAAAATGTTCCCTGATTAAGGGACAGGGAGAGTGTTATTTAGCATGCATGGTATTGCAGGAAGAAACATTTAAACAGGAAAGTCTTATACTGAGGAAAATGTTTCTAAAGAGAGGGTACCCTGTGGATTTCTTGAGTGGTACATTTCAAGAAGTGATTTATAAAAGATCCACAGGTACTTCAGACTGTTGTTAGGTAGGAATTTGCACTACCAATTTAAGAATGTATCTGATGGCCAGAGAATTTTCAGGGTGACTTTAGTAGGGCCCTTCTTCTTTGTAAATTAAAGGAATTGTTATAAATAATTGGAATATTTTTTCTGTTGATCAGGAATATTTCAGTATGGTGGGAAAAGTACCTAGAATAGTATGTCTTAAAATGTTATTGGAAAGATCAAAACCTCCTGGTGAAAATGGCAGTATGGTTAAATGCAGATGGTGTACCCAATGTAAATATATCATGGAAGGGTTTGCCTTCCATATATATGGCTATGAGGATGTTAAATTGTCATAAATACTATTGTTTTAGTGTTAAGGTGGTCTACATGACACAGTGTCAACAATGTATCGTTTTTTACATTGGTAAGACTAAACAGCCATTGAGAGCTAGGCTTTATCGTAGTTATTACGATATTAAAAACAAGATGACCACAATGCTTTATGTAAACATATTGCTGCTTTTAGTTCCTATGTTCCCATAGATTTATGTTCTATGGCAAAGGTTATGTGGAATTGGGAAACCGGGGGGGTGCATTGGATGATTTCCTAGAGCTGAAAGAGCTTAATGGCCATTCAAAATGAACATAACTGTGTCCCCAGGCTTGAACAATACAACTTCAATTGGTAGTGTTTTATGTTTGAAAGCAGCCTTTTGTCTATGACTGTTTTATAAAAAGGAGGGTTTTAAACTTTTATGATTGGTTCCATGTATTAATTTTATATAAGGAAGTATAAGAATTGTTATGTAAATGGCTTTTTGAATGAGTGTTTCTTTAAGCCAGATGTATTACCTGATTTGTGAGGTCATATATTTTAATGGAGAGGCATATAAATTAATGTAGGTTTGAAATTTTAGGTGTTCTGATGAAATCCGTGTTACCTGGGCGAAAGCACTAAACTAGTTACAGTAAAGAGTGTTGAGTGGCATTCTGCTTCTGGCTTTTCTTTTGAATTCTTTTAATGCCCAACATTTGGAAAGTAGCTTTAGTAAAACCCTTGCCAAACCAACCGAATCCTGTTAATACTTCTTAGTTCCAATCCCAGTTTTACCAACCTTTGCAAGAATATTTGAGAAAATCACTTCTATCTAACTTTCACAATACATGAATTAATATATCCTTCTATTCCTAAAACAACGTGTTTTTTGGAGAGGTCAGAGTACAGTGACCACAACATTGAGCTTCTTTGAAGTGAAAGCATTTAACATGGGCAGAGGACAACTAAATGGTTCATTCTTTATTGATCTCCAAGAGCATTTAATATAGTTGACCAAACTTTTTTTTTTTCTAATTAACGATATGATTAAAGTAGGGGTCAGTCCAAACACTACCACCTGGTTCAGGACTTTCTGACAAAGACTCTTCAGAGTCTTCTCTCCCACTAACTTTACAAGGGTGTTCCACAAGGTTCCATCCTTGCAACCTTGCTGTTTTCAGTCTTATTTAACAAAGTACCTTAAGACTGGTAAGTTACCAAATAACTTTCACACAACACAGTTCAGCAGCTAATAGTCTCTTTTATTGCAAATAAATGCATGTATGTGGGAGACTAGGAAGGCAAGATCCTGTCTCCTTGAGTAAAACCATACATTCTTTATGCCTTTTTCTGATTAAAAGCAACAATGTTAAAACAACCACTGACCGATTAAAAGTGAACTCTACAGCACTGATTCTGCTAAGATCTCCTGACTCTGTGTTTGTGACTTTCTGTATTAAGCCTATGAGTTCTGAATTCCATAAAATAGCTTTCTACAAAGAACAAAATTGTCTACACTTTGCCATGCTAGCATTTTTCATATTTGGCAGAAAATAAACCATCAGATACATACTGAAAAACACTCCGGAATCTATCTTGAAATGAAAGCATATTTAGAATAAAATACAGATTCTAACAAGTTTCCTTTTCTGTACTCATCTCCTTTACATGACATACCTCATCTCCTTCTCATACTGTATGTAGATATCATGATGATGTTCAGGTTAAGTCCTTCACACTCATAATACAAAGCCAAACGAAACATGAGCTCTGTACAATATCAAAATGTATCACCAATAAAAACTGCTTCTAAATTCATTAAAAAATAAATGGATGTTATTTGTAACACACCGAAAACTTGCAAAAGCCCCCAGTACTGTATAAATTAAAGATATTAGCAATATACCAGTTAGACCACTACTTCTTTCAAAGACCTAGACATCTGGCTTGGCTTATAGGTTCATAGGTAGGTACTAGGCTATCGTCCCAAGGGCCTACGTAAGCCTAGTCAACAAGGTTCCCTGGCTTATGCCACACAAGAAAGTTATTTTCCTGTGCCACTGTCGAGCAGAGACACAGAAGTGATCCCCAGGGTGTATTTCCTATTTCCCATCCACTCATCAAGATTTTTCTTGAAGAGTGCTAATGTAGAACTTTGCGTGACATAGATGGGTAAACTGTTCCAGAGTATGGGAAGTCTCTGGGACAGGAATCTATCCCTTCAGCATGTCCTGTTTATTGTGGTGACAAGGTTTAGGTCCCTAGAGCATGTAGCTTGGAGTGATTGGGATTTCTTTAGGTGTAGTATGTCCAACAGCTCTGGGTTTGACATAGCTTTATATGTTAGGCAGAGATCACCTCGGAATAGGCGATATGCTACGGAGTAAAGCTGGAGTTTTTTGAGACGGTCAGTGTAGGGCATTTGTTTGAGGCCAGGAATCCTCTTTGTGAGGTACTTCTGTGGCCTTTCCAGCTTCTGCAGATGTCTTGTGATGTATATTCCAAAAGGGGCGTTGTACTCTATAATGGGTCTAATGAAAGTCAAGTAGAGGGGAACAATGACCTCTTTTTTCCTGGATGAGAACCCTTTTTATGATGAGGTGTGCCACACAGAAGGACTTCCTGACTACTGTGGCAATGTGACTATCAAAGGACAGACTACTGTCCACCTGGGTCCCGAGGTCTCTTATCACACATTCGGTGTTAAGTAGATTGCTGCCTATGTGGTAGTTCATGGGTACAGAGTTTTTACCAAAGGGGGTGACACTGCACTTTTTTGCATTGAGCTTGAGGCCAGTGCTCTGACACCAGGCATCTGTCTCAGTGAGGCCCTTCTCTAGGATGTCCACATCATTTGGGGACTTGACTTTGGCTCCTAGCCAGATCCTAAACTTGCAAATCTAACTATCCAGAACAGAAGTAAAATTAACTATCTCCTGTTCTGGGCAAGATCTGCTATAGTTAAAGGGATCTTTTTTTTTTTTTTTGCTCAGCTAGAATATGGTCATCACTTAGTAGTAGCAGCAGCAGTTAAAAATACCAAAGCTCTTTAGAACATTTCCAAAAATTTATCTACAATAATCACCACCTCTCCAAGGCAAGAACATCATTGTCATGCAATCAGTAAAGCAAATTGCCTGCCAGTTTAACAAAGAGCAGACCTCTTGCTAGGTTTTCATCTGTTTAAGGTACTTAAGTCAGAATCCTTTTCCCCTCTAACAACAAAAATCCCCTCATACAGTCATAGAGGACAGTCTCAGTGAGGTCCAGTTCTCCAAAACATGAAAACATAACTTGAGTGGGCAAACCACAGGTTCTCTGTTTTAGCTTTGAAACTATAGGACTCATTTCACTCTACTTAAAGAACCATATTTCAAGCCAAGTATAAAACACATCTTGTCAGCCAAGTGCAATGTAAATGCTTATTCTCAGGCCACATTATCTAATGCCTTTCTGGCTTTCATTCACCTATAGTTTTTAGCCCCTGCCCAATTTCTCATGTGAAAATTCACAGCAATTTTATAAATGTATTGCTTTCTTCAGCTTCTTCTTATAACCTTTTCTCATCTGCTGCATTCCTTAAATATAATGAAAATGACTGTGGGTATTTTTTTCTTTCTAGTCTGATATTGCAAATATTGTATATTGCCTTTGGCTCACTATGCTGTAATTACTTATTATTGTAATCTAATATCTGGATGTATGTAATCATTAACTGTTCTGTGATAAAATAACTCAGCATTTCTGTTTAATATCTCTTGTGTTTTTGCATTCATCTTTTTGTATGCTCTCCATGTGAGCCTGAAAAAGGTCTATTCTTATTAGTGCTCTGCCCTGGTGTAAAAATGTAAATAAAATAAAATGAAATCCCTTCAGTAATAACTCTCTGCTTTATCTAGTGTCACTAATATCTGTTAAAAGATGACTCAGATGTACAGGTATACCAAAATGCTGGAGTGATCATTGTCTTATTATATCAGTATGGTCATTAAAACAATAAACTCTTCCCCTTACGAATAGTAATTTGGCATACTCGCTGATGAATAAAGAAGCAAAGTTGTACACACCTTGCTTCAAAACATAGACTGAATCTCTCTCTACAGCCAAAAAAAAAATCCTAGTGAAGTCCGATCTTCTCTAATAAATCAACATTCCTCCACACAGGATTTATTGTTCTTAGAAATTACTAGACATCTTGAATGGGTAATAATGCCCACTGATCTTACCCATAATCAATGTGTTAATCAGAGAATGAAAACAGGCTTGGAATATATATGTGCATACAAATATTTGAGGCTGAGGCAAAAATGACTTTCTAGACTGCCAGTATACCAAAACAGTTGATGTTCTGTAGTCCTATCTCACCTTCATTCTTACATATGGGGATCGGCTCCAACCCGGCCTGTTTACAAGCTGGAAGTCGTCTAGTTGGCTCGTGGCTAGGTAGGTATCCCATGGTGCACCAGTACAATCCCCAGATCTCGTTTGCTGCATCGAGTTCGGTTGTGCTTCTCTTTGTCTCTGGCTAAGTTTTTTGAATTTGTTCAAAAATGTTTTGTATTTCTAGTCTAACCTGTTGTATTATAGTTGTTTAGCATAGTTAGCATAGTTGTTTAGCATACTTAACATGGTTTAGAATAGTTACCTTTACATTTGCGCTTTGTGTGCACTCTTTTGCTAAATTGGCCTTTTGGCCTGATTGGATTGGTATCCTGTGTGCTATGTTAGTGTTATTCATAGTTTGGTATTTGTAGGTGCATTTTGCGCTTAGTTTGGTGTGTTTATTAGGAATTAGTTTAAATTGTTGGGTGATTCCTGCTCCCAAATTGTTGGCGTAGTTAACAGAATGAGGTTCTCTTCTGTTTTGTTGCTTTAGTCATAAGCTTATTAGTGGTGTTGTCAGAACACGGTTCTGCCTTAGTTACTATTTGAAAGTTTCACTGTATTCTGGTTTGAGTGTGTGACTCTCCCGCCTTTGTCTCTTAACTAGGTCTGTTTTAGTTAGAAGACCTAGTTATTTCCGCTCCCTTCCTTGCCCTGGCTAGGCCCATTTAAGTTAGAGGACCTAGTCCTTATGGTGTGTTTTTCTTTCTGCAGGGCTAGGCCCATGTAAATTAGAGGACCTAGTCCTCCCCTCCTTTTCTTCTTTCTGTCTGTGTGCTTTTTGTGAGAATGTCCAAAGTTAGTAAGGACCATAAGCCATCTGGCTTCAAGAAATGTATTAAATGCTCACAGAAAATTTCCATCAGAGATAGCCACAGTAACTGCGTTTACTGTCTTGGGGCCATCCATTTACAGGAAACCTGCTTATTTTGCCACTCGTTTAGTCCTAAGGTGCTGCAAGAGCGTAAGAATAAGCTCATCCTAAAAGGTCTTCTTAAACCTTCCTTTGAGGAAGATCTGGCTAGCTCTTCCTCTTCTTCTAGATCTCAGGGTTCTAAAAAGGAAAAGTCCTTTAAGAGCCCCCCCCCGGCACCGGCTGGTGTCTCGGAGCCACCTCTTAAGATTACAAAAATGGATAAGTCTTCTGCCTGTTCGGCTCCACAGATCTTGGTGCCGATTGAGAGCACTACTGTGAATACAGAGTCAGTTCAAAGTATTTCAGAGCCGGCCACTAAGACCATTTCTCGGAGCCGGTCTATGGATCCTCTACCGGCCTCCACTATATTAAAATCTCCGATACCTCAGAGATCCCACTCTCTTAGTCTGTCATCCAGTTCTTCCAGGAGTTTATTGGAAGAAGATGTGGAGAGGGTAGTGCTGAGACTGTTGAAGTCATCTGCTTTGCCTAAGTTGCTGTTGGCTCCGACCCAGTTGGTTCCGGAGCCACTTGGGTCCGTTCAGCCCTCTGTGATCATTCCTCCTCTGAGCCATGCTGGTCTTTCAGAGCCGGAGTGTTTCATACCACTGGTGGAACCTCCCTCTGTGGCTGTTTCGGAGCCAAGTTCTGCTCCGATACTTTCGGCGACGTCCGTAGTGTCTAGGGGCCGAAGCTTCCCGGTCGGCCCCAACAGGGATGCTTGGAACCGATCTTCGGTTCCGAGTCTTCCTCTCAGCGCGTTGGCTAGGGTGAGTTTGGACCCTATGTCTATCTCAGAGCCAATGGCTCTGGAGCTGACGGCATCCTCGGTTTCCTTGGAGCCGGAGAGGTCGGCATTCGAGATGATGAGGAATGTGCTTTCCCGATCGTCAGCTCCTACCAGAGGCACTGACACTCTTCCCCCTAAAGCACCTACTTCTTTCTCAGCTCCTACTCCCTCCATGGACAACAGAGACCTTCTGCCTCAGGAGCCACCGGCTGGTGGCCCTCACTCTTCCGAGACCTCTCCAGAATGTCCTTCTGAGGAGCCCCCGTGGAAGAGAACATGTAAGAGGAAACATGTAGACTCCCAGGATGAGTTTCTGACCTCTGACATTGACCTCGAGGAGTCAGAAGGGTCCCCCAAGCCGTCCTCTGATGATGTCTCCTTCTTAGACATCCTGGAAAACCTTAAGCAGAGGTGCGGCTGGCCCACTGTCACCCCTTCTGATGAGGAGTTGTGTACATGAAGGCTTTCGGGTCTCAACCTTCAGCCTCTTGGGTGTCTCCACCTTTCGACAAACTGATGGAGCTAGTTAGTCGAAAGGTGTGGGTTACTCCTGATGCCATGGAGCTAGTCCCCAGGAGACCGAATAAGTTTCTTACTGCCCCTCCTGAGAATGATTTTTTGTCTAAAGGTGTTCCAGTAGATGCCATGGTGGTGGCGGCGGCCACTAAGAAGGAGCTAGCTGAGAATTCTTCTTCTGTTCATCTGCTGAATAAGGAGTCTCGAACGATGGACAGATACAGGAACTGTATCTTTAGTTCAGCGGCATTTACCCTTAGATCACTGAACTACCTTACTCACTTCATGAGACTTCAGAGAGATCTCCTTAAAGAGTTAGGAGATTCTCTACAAGGTACATGTACCGAAGGAGTCCCTGACAAGGTTTCTGGCCAGTTGTCCACCTTGAACTCTATTGTCAACTCTTCCATCCGGCTTATTTCATATGCAGCCGATGGAGCAAATAGAGCAGCTGGTTCAGGAATTTCCCTGAGGTGTCATTCCAGGAAGCGTTTGTGTAACTTTGTGGGACTGTTCAAGTCTATCTTTACCAACGCTCCCTTCGACGGTTCCTCCTTGTTTGGATCCAAGATAAAGGACACTCTCACCCGGTGCGAGCAAGAAGGAAAAACACTCTCTGCCATGGGAGTATGTTTTACTGTTCACTCCAGACCATACCCTAAGGGTCAGAAGGGTGGTAAAATGTGGTTCAAGAAGTCCCAGAGGTTTTTCCAGGATGCACAGGGTGACTCCTCCTTCAGAGGCAGAGGAGGAGGAATAAATGGTAGACGTCACCCTAAAGGCAGGGGCGGTCCGCAAAACCAGGGAGGTTGCGATTGCTTTTGGGGCCGGCCTTACCAGCTCTCCTGATGTAGGGCCCGACTGTGCTTCTCTGGGGCCAGTCGGGGTTGCATTTCTTTGTATCTAGAAGCCTGGCCGGGTATCACTCAAGACAAGTGGGTACAAAGAATTATTACCAGATGTTATCTCAAACATTTTCTCTTCCACCTGTTGTTCCCAAGAAGATCTCGGATGTTCCACCCAGTCACAGGGATCAAGCAACTGTGGAGATCAACAAGTTGCTGTCAGAAAGAGTCATCCATACCATCCCAGCAGAACAAATAGGATCCAGAACTTACTCCAGATTCTTTTTACTGCCAAAACGTACAGGGGACCGGAGGCCTATTCTGGACCACAGCAGATTGAATGAATCAGTAGAGAAGGATAAGTTCCGGATGGTGACACTGCAGTCTATACTCCCGTTGTTAGGGAAAGACAATTGGATGTGCTCAATAGATCTCCAAGATGCCTACTGTCACATAAAAATGGACATGGCATCAAGGAGTCATTGCCAGTTTCATGCTCTGCCCTTTGGTCTCACCACAGCCCCCAGGGTGTTCACCAAATGTATGGCAGTAGTGACAGCTCACTTGAGACGTTGAGGATTCCAGGTGTTTCCATATCTGGATGACTGGCTCTTGACCGCCCCTACCAGGCATCTACTTTTTTAGACCAGGGACGCTACTTGGTATGTTCAGCTTTGTGCCCAGCTGGGAATTTATATAAACTGGGGAAAATCTGCCGTATTGCCCTCTCAATCTGTGATTTTTATAGACGCAGATAGACACAGTAGACATGTTGGCTCATCTTCCTGCCGAAAGGGCACAGAATCTGGTTCTTCAAATTCGGCGTCTTCTTCCTTTATGAAAGGTCAAAGTCAAGACTATTCTGCAACTTCTAGGGACCATGGCTTCCACCATATTACTAGTGCCACTAGCCAGGCTACACCTGAGAATTCTTCAGTGGCTCCTGTCATCCCGATGGTCTTTTCAGCATCTTCCATTATCTCATCACATTCTGCTGACAGAATCTTGTAAGAAGGACCTCCTTTGGTGGACACTACCCAATCAGTTAACCACTGGCACCTCATTTGTTCCTCACCAACCCATTGCTACTGTGACCACGGATGCCTCACAGATAGGGTGGGGGGGGGGCATTATCTTGGCAGGACTGTCCAAGGCACATGGCAAGATCACAAGGCTCACCTGCATATCAACATTCTAGAGATGAGGGCGGAACTCCTGGCATTGCAAACACTCCACGACCTTCTGCCTTTGGGGACTATTGCAATACAATCAGACAACATGCCGGTAGTATGGTATATCAACAAACAGGGCAGAACCAGTTCTTACCCACTCTGTCGAGTGGCCATGCGAATTTGGAAATGGGTGATAGCTTCCCAGCATTTTCTGGTGGCAATGCACATTCCAGGGACAACCAACGTGATAGCCAACAAGCTCAGCAGGGCAATCCTTATGCCTCATAAGTGGTCTCTGAAACAGGAAACAGTGGAACAGATTTTCCACAGATGGGGACAGCCTTGCTGTGACCTCTTTTGCCAGTTCAATCAATGCCAAATGCAGCACCTACTTCTCCCTCATACCCCCTCCGGGGGAGTCACAGAGAGACGAACTTGTTCACAATTGGCCCCTGGGTCTCCTGTATGCTTTTCCTCTCTTTCCTCTCATTCCCAAGGTTATTCAGAAAGAGAAACAGCTGGGAAGCAAACTTATCCTAATTGCTCCTTACTGGCCTCTTCAGGTTTGGTTCCCCCTTCCTCGGGCCTCTTCTCCTGGACTATCCTCGGATCCTGAACCCAGCTCCAGACCTGTTGACTCACATGTCAGGTTTGCTTCATCCCTCCTTACACACCCTCAATTTGACAGCGTGGCTGCTCCACTTCCATCCCTAGTCAGGCTTCACGACTTCTCACCCATCATGACTCATATCCTTATGTCTTCTCATAAACCTTCCACTAGGAGACTGTATTCCAGTAAATGGCGAAGATTTTGTATCTGGGTGGAGAAACTGAATATTGACCCTTACACTACCTCCATTCCAGTGGTTTTGGAATTCCTGTCTGAGCTTTTTCACCAGGGATCTGCGGCTGCCACTATCAGAGTTCAATTGGCAGCAATTTCAAACTTTCATCTAGGTTTTCAAGATTCGAATCTGATGACACATAAGCTGTGCAAAACCTTCCTTAAAGGTGCCACTTTGTTAAGACCCCCCTTTCAAGAACCTGTTGCCTCATGGGATTTAAATTTTGTATTATCCAAACTGACTTATCCGCCCTTTGAGCCTGCTCATTCATCTTCTTTGAAATTCCTGTCTTGGAAGACTTTGTTTCTGATGGCTACCACGTCGGCCAGACGGGTGTCAGAGTTGCAAGCATTGTCTGTTAAACCCCCTTATCTGATTTTTCACAAGAACAGGGTGTCTCTTCATACTAATCCCTCATTTGTCCCCAAGGTCTGTTCCCATGCCACTTTGAATCAATCCATAGAGCTTCTGATGTTCTTACCAAATCATTCCAATGCAGCTGAATACAGATTTCATCAGCTGGATGTCCATAGACAATTACGTTTTTATTTGCACCGGACTAAGGAAATCAGGAAATCAGATTAATTATTAATTTCCTTCTCTGAATCCGGGTCAGGTTTACCAGTTTCCAAAGTTAAACTTTCTAATTGGATTTCTAGCTGTATAGCTTGTGTTTACAATTCTGAGGGTAGACCTTTACCCTTTAAAATCAAGGCTCATTCTACCAGATCTCAGTCTACCTCTGCAGCCTTTCAAGCCAGAGTCCCACTTGATAATATTTGCGCAGCAGCTACGTGGGCTACCTCTCACACTTTAATTACTCATTACAAATTGGATTTAACCTCCAGGGGTAGAGCTTCATTTGGTTCCACGGTACTCAGCAGTATTTTTCTTTGAGCCACCCAAGAATAAGGCACTAGGGATGCTGTCCCATATGTAAGAATGAAGGTGAGATAGCACTACAGAACATAAAGAAGTTATGTACTCACCATAACGTTCTATGTTTGTAGTCCATCTCACCCTTCATTCTTACGAACTCACCCGCCTACCCCCAGCCTGGAAGTACCTGGAGACAGAAAAACATTATTATCCTTTTTTAATTGAGAACTTTTAGTATTGGCTTCTTTGGTATATTTGTTATTATCTCTCCTAGTTAGCAGCAAACAAGATCTGGGGATTGTACTGGTGCACCATGGGATACCTACCTAGCCATGAGCCAACTAGAAGACTTCCAGCTTGTAAATAGACCGAGTCGGAGCTGAGGATCGGCTCCGATCCCCATATGTAAGAATGAAGGGTGAGATGGACTACAAACATGGAACATTGTGGGGAGTACATAACTTCTTTTTACCATAATATGTCCAAGATGTCCATAAAAATATTCAACCTAGTGCTTGCCTCAGTATAATTTGGTAGTCTATCCCATGCATCAGCTATTATCTCAGAGAACCAATTTGTATATCTTTAATTCCTATATAATTTCCTGCACAGATTGTGTGATGATTCTCTACTACTCTATATTCCCATTTCTCTGTACGTTTTCCAGTTTGCTCATGTTAGTTTTCTTGTAAGGTTTCCATATTATTCCATACTGTAGTTTGGGTGAAATGTAACTTATGATGATTTCACCATTTCTAATTTCCTAGATTTTATAAATCTTTTTATACAGCCTATAATTTTAAAACTGTCAGTTGTTTGATATGATCAAAAAAATTTAAAGCTGGATCTACACATACATAGAGGCCCTTAAATTAATCCATAGTTTCAATCATTGTGTGCTGTATTAAATATCCCCTCTTCAACCTATGTCTTCCGGATCTCATGTGCTTAATTTGTGATGTATTTATCAGCATATTATTCTCCTGTGCCCAAGTGGTCAAGATCTTTTACAGATCTGCCTTAGATGTAACATAAGTAATTAGCTTATCCATTTTCATTTCATCTACATACAGACTATGGAACACCTCAAATGAAAAAGATAGATCTGAAAGATAGAAACCAAACAAGTATGGGCTTAAAGCAGAGATCTGTAGGACACCCTGACTGTAACCTATAGAATTTCACCTGTTCAATTTCTATATGATACTTGCCATGTAACATTTGTAAGCCACACAGCTGTCCATCTTATCAGGATCACATCAATACCTGTTTGTCCTAATGTATAGATCAATCTTTGGAAGACCTGGAAATCTAACTCACTTAACAATGCACAACACAGGTCTTGCTTAGACATGAGAAAACAATGCAGAGTTTCAACCAACACTACTAAGGTTGTGTTTCTTAGGAAAAAAAAAACTTCATTTAATGGCATGTTTAAAATTACTGTGGAAAATTATCAAAGGTTTATCTAGTCAAGCCACAGGTAAAGCTTTTCAGTAATTGTTCTACTCTAAAACAGTATTTTGCTACTGAATACATGGTAAAGGACATAACTAACCAATCCCACTCTGGTCCTCCTACTTCTCAGCTGCTTTCTTCCCCTGTAAACCTGCTTGCTAGGTTTTGCCAAATTTTCCACTTCAGAGAAATGACTGCTAAACAGGTAAGAAAACTTCTTGGAAAACTTGACACTAAATTGAGCAAACTTAAACCTACTAGTATAATTTGTGTCTGTCCACAGCAATTGTCCCCAATCCAGTTAATCATGCTATAATAATGCACCTGCCCAAACAGCCTTCTGCAGCTCCTCCCAAAGAATGTAGTTCTATGGCTAATTCAGTGTCCATTAACCAAGATATCTGAAAGGCAGATCTTTGACCATACAAGCAAGTGCTGTTTACATACTGATACTCAGCATGGCTTTAGGATTTAGAAATTACTTTAGTACAAAAGCAGCACTATACTAAATGACAGACATTATCTACAGGAGTATGAATGATGATTTACTACCAGCTGTGATCTTCATTGATATGACCCAAGCATTTGAAGCGATCAGTCATGCAAATTTCTTGTCCAGATTGAGAAACCTAAATTTCAGTTCAGAAGCAGTCATTTGGTTTAGGAGCTACTTATTAAACACCTGTTTGGTTCTTCAGCTGCTGACCTCCAAACCAAAAGCAAGGAACTGCAGGAATTGAGACATATTTTTCCAGGTGTCAGATGAAAACTACATTATCTGACACTAGTTCATTCCACTATGATGTACACCAAGGTTCAGGTATGGGTAGTTGTTACCAAACTTAAGATAACCTAAGACAAGAAAAATAGTCAGAGATTTTATAGAGGTATTAGAGATGCTTTGGAATTTTCATTAAAAATTGTATAAATCAGAGGAGTATGAAAACTTAGAAAAGGTACAAATGGAAATATTCTTAGAAGACTTAATCATGCCAAGGTTAGAGAAAGATAGGAACATATGAAACAATGAAGTCTTCAAGAACTGATGGTATCACTTTCAGAGTTTGGAAGATGGGATGGAAGAAAGTGATAAAAATCTGGAACGTTGTGTTAATAACAGTATTTTAAAGGGAGTGGGGAGTACCAGCATCTTGGAAGAAAGCTGTGAGGGTTGTATTGTCCAAAGAGGGTAAAAACCTTTTAGACCCAGCTTCATACAGACCCATTTCCATTTTAAAACATGATTATAAAATGTTTATGTCTGTAGTAACTAAGAGCATAGCAGAAGTGTTGCCATAATTAATAGATATGGATCAGTGTGATTTTGTGGAGGGGAGGAAAACATTTAACACCATTAATAGAAAAATGATGATCCAAAGGAAGCTAAATGTAAGAAAATGACATTTTGCTAGTAGATCTTGATGCAGAGAAAGCATTCCATAAAGTCAACTGGGCTTTTATGAGATGGGCAATAGAACCATTTGCATTCCTTGATAGAATAATATGGTTAATTAAGAGGATCTATGAAGGGATGGAGGAAATAGGTTAGATGGGCTCCTCTCTTACAAGCTACATTTGAACAGAGGAACCAAGCAGAGGTGTCCCCTTTCCTATTTGTTATTTGCTTTATATTTAGCACCAATAGTCATGAAAATAAGGGCCCTGATATGATAATCAAGCAGAGTTAGCTTTATTTTTACATATGAAATTATTTTGTACTTGATAAATCTAGAAAGGGAATTTCAGTGCTTTGGAACATTTTGAGGTAGTTTAAAATCTTTTCGATATATAAACTAAAGGAAGATAAAACAGAAGCTGTAGCAGTAAACTGTATATCCTCACATTAATTGGTTCAGCAATAACCGTATTTCTAGGGACATGTTAGGGTGAAATATTTTAGGGTGAAATATTTTGTATATAATTTAAAAATGGATTCTGTTATGATAGCTAAGGATATGTGCAGAGACTAAACAAAATATAATGCAAACATTAAGATGCCAGAAGCTCTTGATTATGAATACAGACAGAAATATAAAAGCAGTGAAACTGTTTTTGTCCCTTTATCTTTATATAGAAATTAGGCATGTTTTTATCATCCACAGGAGAAGTTGTGGATGATAATTAATAAAGAGTTGAGTGGAGATTTCTGGAATTGATGAACAGCTTAATTTCAATTCTTCCAGTGTGAAAACAGAAAATGAGAAAAGGGAGCCAGTGAAACTATCTTTTGGGTCAGTTACTGGCTAGTAAGTACACTGACTGAAAGCAAGCAAAAAGAAATGTAGAAAACCTGAAAGAAAATCAACCAAAAACAGTGAAGAGAAAACACTGAGAAGAATCATCTAGCTGTTCAAAAAAAGCAGTTCAAGCTTCATCATTTTAAAAACATTTATTAAACGACCACTTAAGACATAGGTAACATACATTAACAGAAAAGAAAACAAACCATTTTAACATTTTTCAATTTAAATACAATATACATCACATATATTTTCTTTGCTACTATCAGCCAACATTAAAAAAAGCTGAATTCCTGCCTTCCCTTAAACCTCACTCCACCTCTGTCTCCTCCTGAACATTATTATGTATGTATTGTTTACACAATTTCATTTTACGTCTATGTTATTTGCTTCTTCCCATTTATGAAGATCCTTCTTCCACTTATTTTATCTCTTTTGTATTATCCAGTACATCAAATGCAGTTGTTGTAGACTTTGATTTCTATTTTTTTTAGTAATTCCTTTTTTTTGGCAGTCAACATAATTAAAATTAACAAGCCCTTACTAGGTCAAGGCAATTCAGATCATTGAGACTTCCAAGATAGAGAGACATTGTTCCAAGACATTGAGTAACAGCTTAATTTCATCTCTCCTAGTGTGAAAACAGAAACTCTGAAGAAAGAGACAGTAAACTTGTATTTTTGGGTAAATTTCAGTAACTGGCCAGTAAGTGTACTGTATGGATGCCAGCAAAAAAAGAAATTCAAAGAGCCTAAAAGAAAATCAATCACAAAAGGTGAGGAAAAAAACACTGGCTGGGAAGAATTCTACACCTGTTCAACAAAAAGCAGTGTACTCTCCAGATTTGGTGCAAGACATGACTTTCAATAACATAGAGGAGAAAATAAGTCAAATGTACTCAGAGCTGATTAAAATAAACAAAACACTGATGGAATATATCAACTCAAATAACAAAAGGTTGGAAAAAATGGAAGAAGCTTTAAACAAATATTCAGATGAGGTGATAAAACTGCAAAAATCAGAGGTCGAAATTAAGAAAAGGCTGGCTGAATATGAAACTGCTCAAGAAGAGATGTTTAAAAAAATAATAGAATTAGAGGACAGAGCAAGTATGGAAAACCTGAGATTTTGTGTTCTACCAGAGAAGTTGGAAGGAACAGACTGTATTAATTTTATGAGAGCACAAATAAGCAACTGGACTGGTATTCCACAGCAGAAGCTATTAATTGAAAGGGGACATTGTGTGTATTCTGCAAATCTTGCCATGAGAAAGCAGCCTTGACCTTTAATGGTAAAGATGCAATCCTACCAACAAAAGGAGATGATTCTGACAAAACTGTGGCAGAAGGACAAAATACTAAAATTAGGAGACAGTAGTGTATTTGTGGAGAATAATTACTCAATGTACACCAGGCAGAAGAGGAGTAAATTTGTTCCACTAATCAGGGAATGTCAAGAAGTAGGCATGTGATTCACATTGCTATACCCAGCTATCTTTAGAATATTCTTTTCTGGATGGACAAAATCATTTTTGATGCAGAACATGCTAAGGAGAAAATATAAATGTTTGTCCAACAAAATGTGAGCTGTGAAACAGAAGGAGATGCTGTTTCTTGTACTTCTGGTAATAAAGACCACAGAGAGACTGTGCCAGTGAAACCTTTTGCAATGTTTCAAAGGAAAATGTTTGAGAGACAGGAAAAAAAACACAAGAGTTGACCAAAAGAAGAGAGAGTAAATTGGAAATGAAGCAGAGACTGTACTTGGTAGATGGCCAAAAACCAGCAACTTGGAAATTGACAAATAAATGTGGATTACAAAGCATTAATTGTATTTTTGAAACATGCAGAACAAGAAAACCTGGAAATATTGGATTTTTTTTATTTTGTTAATCTTATAGGGGACTGTAAAGCATATCATCTGCTTCATGTCATTAATGTTTAGAGGAGCACTTAGGAGAGGGGAAGACATGAGAGAGAATTAACTGTAAGTAAAACAAAATGTTGTTCTTAACAGTAGTATTTTTATCATGCATAATATAATCTGCATCATATAAAGTAAAATTTTCTCAATTATTTTCAAGTGTAATGGGGATATTGAAGTAAACAGGTGCCCCTGTTTTTCTTCTTTTCTTCTTCTCTAAGAAATGTAGGCACTGCAACATAAAAACAGAAGAAAAGCCTGGTCAAAAAGAGCATGATACAAGAAATATTGATGTGCGTTTTCTCATTCTTGCATAGGGGAATGACTGGATTAAAGTCCTTGACTTGATCTATTAACAAGTTTTAAGAGTAAGCAAATAAGTAAAAAACAACATTCAATATAATAAAGCTTTCTTCTAGCAAATAAATAAATGCTTGTAGAAGCAGCTTTGTATCTGGTTCTCATGTCTCCATGGAAACAATTTGATAAAAGGCAATAAAAACAGAATACTTCTTTCTTTCAATGCCTTTCATTCAATGACTAAGAGATGATGTTTTCAGAAAGCATTCAAGTGTTTTTCCAATCTGGAAGAGCAATAAAGATATGACAAAACCAGACAGCGCTTAGTAAAAACACAAGCTGTACCATGCATCTTAGAATAGATAACATTCCTTTTAGGTTAACCCATGTTTTTGAGTGTGGCTGTCAGTTTGAGATAATTGCTCCTATTAGGAGGGTAAAACTTCAATATTTCAAGATGTACATAGTTTTGTGTATTAGTATTATTAGGTTTTATGGGTATATTGGGGGTGTATTTGTTTTTATTTTTTTGAGGGCTTTCCATAAAATAAAAGGTTTTGTAAGATGTGGCTATGACAAGAAACAACTTTATAAAAGATTAACTTTCCAAACATTAGTGTATGCATGTAACACAAGCTAGAACAAGATAATTACCAAAAAAGCTGTTACCCATAAAAGGTAGAAATAATATTGTTTTAACATAGTGAAGGTTTTTGTATTATCTTTAAATGTTATTGGCCTCACAGATATATACAAAAAAGAAATAGTGAATTATATTTAAAAAATGTAGAATGCAAAAAGCTATGCTACAGGAGACACATTTGGAAAGAACTGAATATATGAATTTGATAAAGAAAGGTTTTCAGGACGGTTATTCAGCAGAATACCTGGCACAAAGGAAAAGATGACTACTTATATTAATTGCAAGAGGAGCTCAAATAGTCATAGAAGAGGATAAAAAAGATAATAATGGTACATTTGTAGTAATGAGGGGCAAGGGAGTAGGTATTCCAGGTAAAACTGCTATAATGGAGCTTAAGAAAATTGTGGGAGAGATAATCAGCTTTCAGCAGAGAATATTACGTACAGGTAGGCACTTGAATTTGATTTGCAGCAGTGAAAATGTGTCTGGGGCGGCCCAGAAGGAAGAATATAACAAAGGAGGGTAGATTTTTGAAGAAATTTATAAAAATGTTTGGCACGAAAGATGTGAATTCAGTAGTAGGAGTTCAGAGTGAATTCACATATTATTCCCAAGATACAAAATCTGGGTTAGGCTAGATAGAACTGACATTTCACAGGAACATGTGCATTTAATTGAACGTTTTGATATGCATCCAATAACTATTTCAGATCAAGTGGCAATAATAACTAAAATAAAATACAGAGTAATAAAATAAAAATGAGATGCTGGTGGTTTCCCACCTATCTGTTGAAAAGAGGGGAATTTAAGGAACGGGTAGTGTAAATTATTCAGGTGTTATTAGAGAAGATAGAACATTTTTCTGAAAATATAGCTAGTGAATGGATAAAATTAAAGTGAAGTTTAAAAATAGGGTGGAAATAAAAGAGAGAGATGGTTATGAAACAACAATAATTATTTAAAGGGACTGACATATGTTAAAGTATTGCAGAATAGGGGGAATCTCACAAAACTAGAAGAGGAGCAATTGCAGAATGCTAAACAGAAAGTAAGGGATTATATCAATTATATGTATGAGTTTAGAAAGATTGCTGTTAAGCGACTGTGTTTTTTATAATAATTCCAGAGAACATAAAGTTTTAGCACAACAACTCAGGCAACAGAAAGTATAAAGGATTGTCACCAATCTTAGGAAGCCAATAACAAGAAAGATAATGAGATATTGAAGAGGTACTATATATATTTTGGAAATTTTATGAAAGATACAGCTTCATAGTGAGCCATTTCAATCCTAGGCCAGGATTATGAAGGGTTTATGTTTATAATGACTAAACAAATGGCAAATGTGATGCCAAAATTGATAGATATGGATCAGAGTGGTTTTGTGGAGGGGAGGCAAATATTTGACAACATTACAGAACACTGGTGATGCAGAGGGAAGCTGAATGTAAGAAAATACCACTGTTGTTGGTGGGTCTTGATGCAGAGAAAGCATTTGACAGAGTAAGTTGGGAGTTTGTGAGTAGGATAATAGAAACATTTGCATTCCATGACAAAATTATAAGGTTGATTAGGAAAATATATGTGGGATTTGAGGTAAAAATTAAAGTGGATGGGTTCCTCTCTGATAATTTCTGTTTGAACACAGGAACCAAGGAGGGATGTCCTCTTTCCCCTTTGTTATTTAGAACCATTGTCAAAGAAAATAAGGGACTCAGAAATTCAAGGATATAATTTGTATGGTATTCAAGAAAAGCTGGCGCTATTTGCATTTGATATTATTTTATACCTGATAAAACCAGAAAAGGACATCTCAGTGTTGTGGAACATTTTGAAGCAGTTTCAGATCTTTTCAGGATACAGAATTAATGAAGGTAAAACAAAGGCAATAGCTGTAAATTATGCCCCCCCCCACACACACACACACAAATTGGGACAGCAATATCCATACTTATGGGGACATGATAAAATAAAGTACTTAGGAGTATGGATTAAAAAGGATTCTGGTGTGGCAGCTAAGGATATGTGGGAAGAGACTAAACAAAAGATAATAGAAAAACTGAGAAATTGGAACCTCTGATATATGGATATGGATAGCAAGATACAAGCAGTTAAAATATTTTAGTCCCTTTATTTTTATATACAGGTCAGATATATTTTATCAACCAGAAGAGAAGTTGTGGATAGCAGTTAATAAAGAGCTGAAGGATTTTAAATAGGAGTGGAAAACTGCAAGAGTCAAGTGGGATAAGCTAATTCTTCCAATAGAACAAGGCAGTTTGGGATTACCCAAAACAGGTATTCCAGAGCTACATAGTTAAGGCTCCTATACATAGCACAAGCAGAAACCTATAATTCAAAGTGAAAAAGGATGATGACAAAACAGGCAGGAAGCTCAGTAAACAAGGAGAGACTGGGATCTTGGGTGCAGATCTTTAAGAAGAATAGCAATACCCATGCAGAGAATTATATTCATAAAGTAGCAGAAGGTATTCTAAGAACTAAGCCAACACAGGAATGGAGAAAGGAGATTCTGACAGTATTCTAAGAACTAAACCAAACAGGAATGGAGAAAGGAGATTCTGCCAATAGGGATGACTGCAATTAGGGATACAGACAATAGGCAAGAGGGGGCTGGAATTTAGTGGAGAAAACTAACAAAAGAACCAAGGTATTGGGAACAAATAATTAGAGAGGGAAAGTTAATCGAATGGCAATAGGGCACAAATGTGTTTGGACTGCAGGCTAGAAATTGCCTTCCCTTTCAGGGACTGATATCAGAGTACAGGCAAACAGAAAGAAATAGGGAGATCCTAAGTGAAAGACCAGCACTGGTAGAGTTTTAGTAGAATCTAGAACAGAAGCTGCTGTTAAAAAAGGAATAATTAGTAGAGCATGTAACATATTGCATGATAACTATAAGAATCAATTAGAAGATGTTATGAAGGATTGGAAAGAGAGAGACTGGATAACCAATTCACAAAGAAACAATGAGGGATATATGTATTTTCCCAAATATGCAACAAAGTCTAGAAGATTTATGATCTTTGCTTGGAAGTATTTACATAGGTATTTTATACCCCAAATAGACTTCAAAGAATTTTTCATCGGGTAGACAGCAAATGTTTGAGGTAAGGTAACAGGAACAGACTGCATTCATTTTATGAAAGCAGAAAAAATATTCCACAGAGGAATTTATTAATTGAAAGAGCACGCACTTCAAGTGTATTCTCTAAACCTAGTTATGAGAAAGCAGCCAAGACCTGTGTTAGTAAAGATGCGGGCATACCAGCAGAAAGAGCTGATCCTGACAAAACTGTGGAAAAGTATTGAAAACTGGGGACTGCAGAGTGTTTCTGGAAAATGAATATGCACAGTACACCAGGCAAAAGAGAAGCACATTTATCCCAGCAATTAGGAAATGTTAAGAGGCTGGTGTGAGATTCAAGCTGCTTTATCCATCTTTCTTCAGAATATTTTTTCCTGGAGGATCAAATACATTTTTGGATGCAGAACATGTTAACTAGAAAATATAAATGTTTGTCAAACAAAATGTGAGCCATCAACCAGAGGGGGACTTTGCTGTTCATTCTTTTGATGATAAAGCTCTTAGAGAAACTTTGCCAGTGAAACTTTCTCTGATGTTTTAAAGGAAAATGCTTCAATCATAGGAAAAAACACAGGAGTTGACAAGAAGAATCAGGAGTACCTTGAACTTTAACCTGAGCGCAGCTTTGGTAGATGGAGATAAACATGAAGTAGAACATCAGCCCTGAATAAATGGGAGACTATAAAGTATCAGTCATATTTGTGAAATATGGCTTTTCACAAAAAAAGTGGCTGAGAATGACTGGACTTTTGTTGGCTTTATCAAACTTGTTTGGGAACTGTAAAGCATATACCCCACTTTACATCTTTAATGTTTAGAAGGACACAAAAGGAGGGAAAAAAGGAACAATAAGTAAAACAATTTTGTTTTTATTAGTATTTGCATAAAACTTGATACAAAGTTTGTGTCATATATAATAAACAGTTTTGTGTAGCAAGGGGTATTTTAAATGTGTTGGGGTATTTTCAGTGGGTGACATGTTAAAAATATTAAAGTAACAAGTATTTTTTTAGTTGTAAGAAATACGGGTCTTACAGTATAACAAAAGTAGTAAAGTTTGACAAAAGCTAGTTTACTGTGAATCTGCTGTGATCTTCAACTGTTGGGGGTGGGTTGTAAAAGTACACTGTATATTTTATATGTACAATTCAGATATCGTCTCTTATTTTTGCAAAAATAATGCTGTTCACTTAAGCTATTAGCAAGTGTTTTTTCTAAGGAAGTTGGCTTGAAAAGTAAGACAAAATGATGAAAGCTATGAAAAGAGTTGAGAAGTCAGCAGCTGAAGTTATTTGTACATTCTATATTGAGTAAAATAGGCAAAGATTCATTGCTGATTACTTTTACATGGAAACACTGTTGACAGGTGTAAGCAATTAATTTTGAGAGTTCTGAGTATTCTCTGCTGAGGGAAATGGAAAATTTAAGCATAGAATTGCAAGCAATGCAGTGGAAAATAAAGCCTGTAATTATGTGAGGTGAATAAGAGATAGTAGCTTCCCTAGCAGCCTTAATTATTTTATTTATTTATTTGTATTTGTTTACCAGGGTAGTACACCTATCTTAATGGACAGTATAAAAGCCCAGGTGAATAGGAGCACATAAGAAATGAACAAGATATATTTACAGATGCAAGGATATGCTAAAAAACAGATTTATATACATATTTACAAATGCAAGGATATGATGCAACATTTAGTTCAAGAAGGAGTTAGCAATGTCATAACATGGGTGGAAAAAATGGAATTATGCTTAGCAGAGCTTTATGCATAAGATTTAGCCATAATGAATGAGATGGCTTATGCTACAGGGCTAGCCATGTACCGTTATACAGAGAGGTATGAAGACATTAGAAGAGGCAAGTGAAAATAGTTATAAGAAAGAATACCATGGAGATAAGACATTACAGGTGCGAGAGGCACGCAGAAGAAAGAGAAGTAGAAAAGAGAAGTGTGTGAGAGAGATACAAAGAGTAGAGGAAAGTAGGATGAATGAGAGGCAATAAGTAAAACAGATGACAAGATGAGATAAGGAAGGATGAAACAGGGATAAATGAGTGTATTAGAGAGCTGCAGGTTTAATGTTATATGACCTGAGTGCAACTGTACTTGGGTGAAGAGGTGCTCCTTGAGCTATTGTCTGAAGTCAAAGTACTTGTCTCAGATTGAAAGAGGAATGGAGTCCCATAATTTAGGAACTAGGATAGAGAATGCATGGTCAGTGCAATAGAGTTTATTTTTTGGAGTTAGGAGCATGGGTTGAGATTGAGAGATACCCCTAAGATTATATATGGGGGGTTTGGTGAAAAGTGTATGAGCTGGGGATGATGTCTCAGGAGAATGGACATTGTGAATTAGTGATCCTAGTAGGAGGTTGGCTCTCAAATGTACTTGAAGTCATTTAGTTTTGGCGAGAGTTAGGCAGTCATTTTCATTATGGGGGGGTTAGTAATGAGCTGGCAGATTTTAATGCAAATGGTTTGTAAGGTGATGGCATCTTTCTTTGAGGCTGCAGCTCTAATAGGTAGTTCATATTCAAGTTGAGAAAAGAGTATGCCTTTGTCTATGGCTGCTTTGGCTGGCTTGGACAGAAGAGATAGTAGCTTGTACATCCAGGGCAGTAGCATGATGATCTTTTTGTGTGTGTTTTGAATGTATAGTTGAAAGTTAAGAGACTGATCTAGCCAAATGCCGAGGTGTATGAAGGATGTGGTAGTTTCTGTGGTGGTATTATTAACATTCTTAATAGTAAGGAAGTTGAGTGCTTTATCTATTTTATGGTTGGTTTCAAATAGCATTGCTTTTGTTTTGGGGGACTGAGTATAAGTGTCTGGCCTGTTAGCCACTGGTTAAGGATTTGAAGGTTATTTTGGAGCTGAGTTTGTATAAGAGTAGGATTTGTTTGACCTGCAGATGCCCATGCCATCTGCTTAGAGAATTAGAGGTATCTGAGGATGAACAGATGGGAGTTTGTTGATAAAAAATGAACAAAATTCAGGGGGGCTAAAATGGAACCATGGTGAACTCCTTTCATAAGAGGTGGTGTTGCCTACTTTCACGTTGAAGGCTTTATTGGTGAGGAAGTCTACAAACCAAGGTTTCACATCATCACTAATGCAGCACAACTGATCCGATGTTTGCAGTGAGACAGATAATTGGGAAAGAGCTAGAGGTGAGGAAAGCGTCCAACTGGGTATTCCTAGACTTGGAAAAAGTATATGACCAGGTCCCAAGAAAGCTGATTTGGGCAGTTCTGTGGTGGGTCGAAGTCCCAGAAACATTGGTAGAATTAGTACAGGCTACGTACAAGGACCCAATGACTCAAGTACAAACAGTGTTCGGCCTCAAAGATGGGTTCCCAGTGTGAGTGGGTGTCCACCAAGGTTCAGCTCTGTGCCGACTGCTGTTCATACTGGTGATGAGCTACATTAGCAAACAGGTTGGAAGGGACAGATCAGCAAAGTTGCTGTATGCAGACGATGTGACATTACAGGCAGACTCTGAGCAAGAACTTCAGCAAAGGATAGGGAATGGAATGCAAAACTGAATGAACATGGACATGGTTCAAGTCCCTGTTTGGGCGTGTGTTTCTTTATTGGGTTGGGAGGGTGGCCTAATGGTTAAGGTGTTTGCCTTACAAACACAAGGTGCAGGGTTGGAGTCTCACAAGGGATAATTGGCTAGGCTTAAAATGGCTCGCAAGGGCAGTTAGCCTAGTACTAATCTATGAACCTATGAACCTATGAAACTAAGCCCAGATAAGTCAGTGGTAATGGCAACAAACGGGAAATCAGAACAAGCTGAGAATTAAGAGACAAGGGAAGATAGTGGAACAGGTAAATGGCTTTAAGTATCTAGAAGGGGTGGTTGAGGAGAAGGAAAGTCTGAATGAAGAGGTCAAAACTAGAATCAGAGGGACTGCAACCAATTGGCATAGAGTCTCAGGTGTAGTCTATGACAGAAGAATGCCAGAAAAGCTGAAAAGCAAGGTATACAAACAGTGGTGTGACCAGTACGACTGTATGGTACAGAATCTTAGGCAGTAAAAGGAGAGCCGATGAAGAAGCTAGAAGTGATTTAAATGAAGTGCCTGAGAAAGGTGGTAGGATGCACACTGTGGGACAGATGAAGAAATGTGGACATAAGGCCAGAAGCCAAAGTAGCTCCAATTGCAGAAAAGTTCAAAGAGAACAGATTGTGGTGGTATGGACACATGTGCAGAAACGCAGAAGACAGTCTGGTGAAGAAGATTGGGACAGACAGGAAGAAAGTAAGAGGAAATGGGGACATCCAGCAAGGAGGTGGATGGATTATTTGAAAGAAGATCTGCAACAGTCAGGCATGAGTGTCAAAGAAGACAGAACATTGAATGGAGAGAGATGGCAACAGTTAACACAATATCCAGACCCCATGTAGAAAATGGGAAAAAGGTGGCTGATGACTAATGCCTATTTCAATTAATTTGTCAAATAGTAAGTTATGGTCAGTTAGATCAAACACTTTTGTGAGATCAATAAAAATGGCTGCTGCCAGGCTGACTTCATCCATATTAGATAAGATGTCATCTGTGAGGGGGTAGAGAGCTGTGATGGTGATTCATCCAGACCAGAATTCACATTGCTTCCTGAACACAAGATGGTATTGATGTAAACAGGCAGTAATTTGGTTGTAGATATTTTTCCTAGCATTTTACCTAAACTAGGAAGTATTTAGATTGGACAGAACTGTGAAGCAGTAGTTGGCTTGGGTAGTTTTGGAATAGGAGTGATTGTTGCTGTTTTCCACATTGGGGGCATAATCTCATTAGTTAAGCAGAGGTTGTATATGTGAGTAAGAGGGTGGGAATTTAAGTCCTTAGAAAGGTGAATGAACCAAGGGGCTAGGCTATCTGAGCCTGGGAGAGTAGCTGTTTGTATTTGGTCCACTTTTGTTTCAGTCACTTTGGTGCTAATCTTTTTTGAAATGGAATGTGGAATGTTAATACTTTAATGCATTTGATAGAACACTGTACAACATAATTTTATTTAAAGATAGTCAGTGCACTTCTTCTTAGGGCTAATGCAATATCTTCTGAAACCAGACAAGTTTTTTTTCACATCTGGGAGGAGACTAAAGATAACAAATGGCCAAGCAGCAATCAGTATAAGTAGGAACACATAGTGTCGTATGCAGTGTAGCATGGGTAACCTTAATTTTAGGTTAGGTAATGTCTTTGGGAGCAGCTGTCAATTTGGAAAGTTGTTACTACCCATAGGACCAAACTTCATTTTTTGAAGATATACATAGTTTTGTGTGGGTTTGTTCTAAGTTAAGAGGGAATGAGGTTGTTGGGAAAATATATTTATATTTTTGCTTGAGGGTTGTCATTAAAACAAAAAGTTTTGAAAAATCTGACATAGTGTGAAATGGAGATGAGCAGTAACAATTGTATAAAAGATCACTCTTCCAAACATTAGCATGTGCATGTAACACAAAAGTTGAAAATACATATTCAAAAAAACTGCCTTGTCTATTAATGGGAACAAATCATAATGACTACACTATCCATATTATCCTGGAACATAAATGGCCTTACAAGTATAGACAAAAAGGAAAGGGTATTGAATTATGTTAAGCAGAGTACAAATGGCAATGCTGCAGGAGACACATTTAGAAAGAGGTGAGCATGTCAATTTAACAAAGAAAGGCTTTCAGAATAGATATTCAGCAACATTTTGGGTACAGATGTGAAGGGGAGTGATTATACTAACCATTAATGATAGATTTGTGGTAGTATGGGGCTCTTGGCAAAGGAGGAGGATTATACTGGAATGTATTTGTATTCCACCCAAAACTGCTATTATGGAGTTTAAAATTTTGGGAGAAATAATCACCTTTCAGCAGGGAATAATACTTAGGTGGGACTGGAATTTGATTTGTAATAGTGAGGATGGATCAGGAGGATCTAGAAGGGAAAATATAACAAAACGGGGTAGATTTCTTAAGAAATTTATGAAATATTTGGTATGGAAGATGTGAATTCAATAGAAGGAACTGGGACTGAATTTACATACCCTTCCCCAAGGTACGATAACTGGGTTAGACTAGATAGAAAGTATATTTCACAGGACCATGTGCCTTTAATTGAAAACTTCAGCACACCTTCAGTATTTCAGATTATGTACCAACAAACTAAGATGAAAATGCAGAGTAATGAAGTAAAAATGAGACTCTGGCACTTTCCCACCTACCTGTTAAAAAGAGAGGAATTTAAGAAATGGCTAGTGGAAATTCCAGAGTTATTAGAGAATATATAAATATCTTTAGAAGTTCTAGCTTGTGAGTGGGATAAAATGAAAATGGAGTTTAAAAATAGGGTAGAAAGAGAAAAATATATGCTTAAAACATAATAAGAATTACTTAAAGGGACTGACAAAGGTTAAAATACTGCAGAATAAGGGGAATTTTACAGAACAAAAAGAGGAACAAGTGGAGAGTACTAAAGGGAGTATCTGGATAATATGCATGAGTTTAGAAAGAATGCTGTTAAGTAACTATTTTTGATAACTACTCCAGAGCACAAAAACTTTTAGCGTAATGGCTTAGAAAGTAAAAAGGCTTCTAGCCAAACTTAGTGAGCCTATAACAAGAAAAATAATCAGAGATCCTGTAGTGGTATTAGAGATATTCTGGAAATGTTATGAAATTTTGTTTAAAGCCAAGAAATTTGGAAATCAAGAACAACCATACAGAATATTGCATTAGCAAAATATCAGAAAGTATTCTAAGAATTAAGCAAAAATGAGAATGGAGAAAAGAGAATTTTGCCAGTAGGGATGACTGCAAGTAGGGATACAGAAAGTCAACAAGGGGGCTAGAATTTAATGGAGAAAACAAGCAAGAAACCAAGATATTGGGAGCATATAACTAGAATGGGAAAAATAATAGCATTTGATGAGGCCAAGAAGATGCTTGGACTGCTGGCTAGAGACTGCATTCCCTGCCAGGGATTAATGCCAATGTATTGGCAAAGAGAAATAGGGACATTTTAAGTGAAAGACTTGCTCTGGTAGAGATTTTAGTTGAATATAGAACATAAATTGCTGTTTAAAATGGATAATTAGATGGACATATAAAATATTGCAACTATAAGAATCAGAGGAGGTTAGGAAAAGATTGGGAAGAGAGACTATAAAAGCAATTTACAAGAGAACAATGGGTGGCATATGTATAGCTCCAAAATATGTAACAAAATCTAGAAGCATTAGGATCTTTGCTTGGAAGTGTTTGCATAAATATTTTATGCCCCAAGCAGACTTTAAAGAATTTTTTCTACACATAGATAACAAATGGTGGTGGTGTGATGGAGAAAGAAAGAGCTAACTGGCAACATATGTTTTGGGAATATAATGAGTTGGCAGAGTTCAAAAATTCCCTACAGAGTACTCTGTCACAAATACTGGCTGAGCAAATAGCTGTAACTTAGGAAATTATTATTTTGATCTGGGACACAGGAAATGAATAGCCTGGTAACTATTTGAAATGTTGACACCCACTAGAGCAGTGGTCTCCAACTATTTTTTTGCACCACGGACCATTTTCATGTAAGAAAATTTTCCAGGGACCGGCCATCATATGCTCATAATAAGCAAGCAGTAATGCCAGTCAGAGTATGTGTTAATGTGTAATTAATGCCCACTCCAGGGGTGCTATGAGGCCCAATGCCTCAGGTGGATGGCCTCTATTGCCCTGGAAGGGCCATTAAGTACACATTAACACACACCCTGGAGGGCATTATTGGGCCCAGATAATGGGCTGTAGGTAAAATTGTTGTGTTGTAGCACTTACTTATTTTTTTTAAGTATTATATTATGTTTTTATATATTTTTGATGTAAAGTAGTTCCTCCGCCTAAAAACTTGCTGTAGTATATGTCAGTGGTGTTGGAGGAAGCATTTTACATCCAAAATATAACACTTAAAAATATCCAGGCACATTTACTTTATTTTTTGGTCCCTTACTCCTAAAACAATTGGTTTGTTGTCAGGCATTGAAGATTGAAGTTACTAAATAATGGCATACATTTGAGTTTCAGACTATTATTTTCTTCATAAAATTCATAGTAATACAAATCCTTTTATTTAAGCAAGTTAAAAGCAGTAATCAGTATCTTTTCCTATTTTTGAGCCATTGTTCCCTCTTTATTTTAGGCTTTATCCATATTTCTTCAGCTGAAAGGTCCAGAGGTATGCAAACCTCTTTATTGTCACTCTCCCTCACTCTCTTATGTACATGTCTATTTCAGAAAATGTATGCTAACACAAATCTTAATAATCAAGTAAAATATGTTCCTATTTTGAGCCTTTGTCTCCTGTTTATTTTAGGGTTATCCAGATATTTTGAGCTAAGAGTCAACAGAGCATACATTTCAACTGTCCAGATTTTTGCAGAATGTCCAGATTTTTGGCTCATATGTTTGGACCCATTCTCATAAAATGTGTAATTTTCTGGCAAATGACTGGGGATTGAAGTCATTAAATAATTATAGGCATTTCAGTTTCAGACATCCTATCATTCAGATAATATACATGCCAATGGAAACCAGGTTGTTCTAGCAACTTTCTAAGTTTATACGAGCAATATTTAAAATTTGTCCTTATTTTTGGTCATTTGGCCCCCTGCTATTTGTGGCTTTGTCCAGATTTCTTGTGTGGATAGGTTGAGAGGTATGCAAACCTCTTTTAACTGCTGCTGCCAGGGATATTTCTCATTCTTCACCCTGTGTGTGTCTCTCTCTGTCACACACACACACACACACACACACACACACACACACACACACACAGTCTCCTACTTTCGTGCATGTGTTCACTTACTCACACACGCAGACACGCACACATACACACACACACACACACACACACACACACTTTTTTGGTTTCATTTATTTTTACTTTACACTCGCTAAACAGCAAAAGCGCTGCTTAGCAAGTGTAAAATAATGGCTCATCCAGTTTCATTGTTCACTCTCTGTCATACACACATACACAGTCTCTTCTGCTTTCATATACACATACATTCTGCTTTCATGCACACATTCACTCACACATGCAGACAGAAATGTAAACACATGCATACACATACATACACTTTTTTCTGAATAGTCGGACGCCCAACATAAAATGTTTCTTATTCTTTCTGTGCGGCCTGGTACCAAATGATCCATGGCCCAATGGTTGGGGACTGCTGCACTAGAGCAACTCCAAAAATACAGAATCTAACTAGCCGAAAGATCAGACTTACATATATTAAGTCCCTAATGCCATGTCTCAGAATATTCCCTTTTCTCTGAGGTTTGGCAATCTTGGAGTTGGTATATATAAGTTTGGGGGGGGTGCGCAGCTTACATCCTACATGGAGGGGTGTGGGGGGCTTGCCCCCCTGTAAAAAGAAGTTTAAATTAGAAGAGCAGTTTTTGAGACTCACTCTTCTCGTGTGTTTTCTGTCTTTTTATTTTTATTTTTTGGCTTGTCGGCACTCAGCATTTTGAGTGCTGAAATTTCAGTAGGGAGCTAAATTGCCTAGACATACTAAGGCCTTATTAAGTTTAATTATGTTGTTTACCAAAAAAGCAATTACTAGAAAATGAAAATCAAAGTCTAAATCAACTGTATTTGAACTATTGAGTATTATAAAATAGATAAAAGAACTGGAAGAGGGATCTTTACAAAAGGAAAGAGCAAATTACATAGAAACAGATGGAAATTGTGGGATTAATACATGCAGAATAATTTTCAGGAGGGGGAGGAGTGAGGTTTAAGGGAAGGCAGGAATTCAGCAATTTATGTAATGCCGGACTGTTGATAGTTACAAAGTAAAGATATGTGATGTATGATAAATGTAAGTGGATAAAATGTTAATTTTTTTTTTTATTGTCTGTTAATGTATGTTTGCCCCGTATGTCATAATTTATTAAAGGGATTTAAGAAAAAATAGAGCTGAAAATATTTGGGGGGAGAGGAATAAGGCAAGAGTTAAGTCAGATAAGTTGATTCTCCACTATTCCACATGGTGGCTTAGAATTACCCGATCTGAATGGATACTTTAAAGTTACTCGGTTAAGGCTCATATTCATAACACAAGCAAAACGTTATAAATCAAAATGGGAAGGGATGATGATGATGATGGTGAAAATTATGATGTTGATGATGAAATGAGGTGGGTTATTTCAAGAAATAAGAAGAGAGCAGGATTTAGGATGCAGGCCCTTTATTAGAATGAGAACCACCACGTAAAACATTAAATTCACAAAGTAGTGAAAAGTATTTTAAGAACTAATCCAACATGGAAATGGATAAAGCAGATGTTACCAATGAGGATGACTGCAAGTAGGGATATAGGAGATAAGCAAGAGGGTTTTGAAATTCACTGGAAAAAAAATAGCAAAGGAAGTAAGTTTTTTGAGCTAATAACTAGAAAGAGAAAGTTAATAGGGTGGGATAAGGCCAAGCAGAAGTTTGGACTGCAGGTTAGAGAGTGCCACCCCACCAGTGATTAATATCAGAACATAGGTAACGTGAAATTGATTGGGGAGTGCTAAGTAAAAATAAATATGTTAGCGTTTTTAATTAAGTCTAAAACAGAATTTGCTGTTAAAAATGCATAATTTGTAGTGCATATAAACTATTGCATTATAAGGGTAAGAATCAACTGGAAGAGGATAGAAAAATTTTGAAGAGAGACTGGAAAGGCAGTTTACAAAGGAACAATTGGAGGACATCTGTATGGCTCCCAAATTTGCAACAGCAACAAGAAGGTTTAGGATATTTGCTTGGAAATGTTTATTTAAATATTTGTATATCCCAAGTGGACTTCAGATTATTTTTTACACAGTAGACAGCAAATGCAGGAAGTGTGATAGGAAAGAGAGTGAGATAATTGAGAACATGTGTTTTGGGAATGTAACAAGTTGGCAGAATTTAAAAAAAAATCCCTATGTAGTACTTTGTGAGAAATGTCAGGAGAACAAATTGTTGTAACCAAGAAAATTATTCTTTTGAGCTGCAAATTGGATCTGAATTGCCGTGTCAGTAAGGCCTTATGAAGTTTAATACTGTTGACTCAAAAAAAAAAAAAGCAATGCTAGGAAATGGAGATAAAAAACTTACCCCAACTGTAAATGAAGTACTGACTATTGTAAAGGTGATGAAAGAATTGGAGTTGGGATATTTAGAAAATGGAAAGAGCAATTTGCATAGAAGTAGAAGTAGTAATTTGTGAGAATAGTGCATTCAGAATAATGTACAGGTTGAGGAGTGAAGTTTAATGGCAGGCAGGATTTGAGCAATTTATCTAATGTTAGAGTGAATGATAATTGCTAACAAGAAAACATATGTATACTGCATGAAAGCAACAATGAAAAAATGTTAAAAAGGGTTATGTTTGGGTCCTTTACTATCCTTTCCTTTCATTAATATCATTATACAGAAAGTACCTTCTGTTCACTTTACCATGTTCATGGACTCTAGTCTCTAACTTAGCACATACAGGTCTGTAATCAGCAGAATTTGCTGTCTGAATTCACAAACCTCTGCAGCTAGACTGAAAATAACCAACTAGTCATAAACATGTGGTGTCATGCTGTGTGCTACACCCCATAAATAATTGATCTTCCCACAGATAATGCAGCGTATAAAATAATCTTGTTCCTAATGTTAATCACTAAAAACAACTTGGTTTAAGACTTGATCTGGCATTATTTATTTTTTTTTATAAAACATGCAGAGACTATTTTTTCAACAAGCAATTTCTCAACTAAAAGTCTGTTACAAGTTTAAAAATGGCAAGCAAAGTGAGCCAGCATGAAAAAATAAAATTCCAAACTAAAGCAGGTTAATTGCAATGGAGAGAAGCACACTTCTGTAGAAATTTGGTTGAGTGCTTTTGTTTCTCTTATTTTATTAAAATTTCTCCAGCACAGCACAATATCAAATAAACATTTTAAATGCAATTTACAAAATGATGTAATAAAATCCAGTAAACAACAAGAATGGCTTTTAGCAAAACTTTTAAAATGATCTGTGTTAATTATGCAAACATCAACAAAGTTCATCAGTACTTAAAAACTGTGTATATATAAAATATTTCTTATCTGTGTTACATTGTTTTACTAATTTTTACAACAGGATTTTTTAAATTAGTGCGTTATGGAATAAAAAGAACCTAAAACATCAGGAATGAGCAATGCTCTCAGCTTTCAAAACAAAGTTAAAAGAAACTTACATAAAAATCTGTTTGCTTCCAGTGTAATGGCTGAATTCAGCTGCACAGATCTGATTCCACTTCTGTAAAGTTTTAGAGCAATAACACTGTTTGTAATGCCTTTACTGAATTATCACAAGACACAGACAAACATACCTTTATGTAAAAGAAAAACCATGTTAACATGTTCACGGTTATAAACATTATACGTCACATATATCTTTTATATAATTCTCATCAATCCAACATTACATAAATTGATTTATTCTCGTCTTCATTTAAACCTCACTCATCCTCCAAAACATTACTCTGTGAATGTATTGTTCCCATAATTTCTGGGGGGTGGGTTCTATGTAATGTGTTTGTACTCTTTTTGAAAACTTCCACTTCCAGTTTTTATCTGTTACAATATTCACTTCAAATACAGTTGGTTTAGACTTTGATAGAGCGGTAAAACAGCTGAGCTTCAAAACATGATCATTATTTAACTGTAAATACCTGTACATTTGTTAGTCTAATACAATGAATTTTTATATCGTTATAAATATTCTTTCTTCTGTGTTTTTTATAATAGTTTTTTTTCAGTTTTCTCTGTACTGCAAATGCTGTTTCTTTACTTTGTTTCTTCAATAATTTTGCAGTCATCTAAGGTCTCCACATTTTGTGTACTTGTTAATGTAATTAAAGCATTATTTCTAATTTCCCTGTAATGTATATGGTGGTTTTGTACTTGTCCTTAGAAAGGTGAATGAACCAAGGGGCTAGGCTATCTGAGCCTGGGAGAGTAGCTGTTTGTATTTGGTCCACTTTTGTTTCAGCCACTTTGGTGCTAATCTTTTTTGAAATGGAATGTGGAATGTTAATATTTTAATGCATTTGATAGAACACTGTACAACATAATTTTATTTAAAGATAGTCAGTGCACTTCTTCTTAGGGCTAATGCAATATCTTCTGAAACCAGACAAGTTTTTTTTCACATCTGGGAGGAGACTAAAGATAACAAATGGCCAAGCAGCAATCAGTATACGTAGGAACACATAGTGTTGTATGCAATGTAGCATGGGTAACCTTAATTTTAGGTTAGGTAATGTCTTTGGGAGCAGCTGTCAATTTGGAAAGTTGTTACTACCCATAGGACCGAACTTCATTTTTTGAAGATATACATAGTTTTGTGTGGGTTTGTTCTAAGTTAAGAGGGAATGAGGTTGTTGGGAAAATATATTTATTTTTTTGCTTGAGGGTTGTCATTAAAACAAAAAGTTTTGAAAAATCTGACATAGTGTGAAATGGAGATGAGCAGTAACAATTGTATAAAAGATCACCCTTCCAAACATTAGCATGTGCATGTAACACAAAAGTTGAAAATACATATTCAAAAAAACTGCCTTGTCTATTAATGGGAACAAATCATAATGACTACACTATCCATATTATCCTGGAACATAAATGGCCTTACAAGTATAGACAAAAAGGAAAGGGTATTGAATTATGTTAAGCAGAGTACAAATGGCAATGCTGCAGGAGACACATTTAGAAAGAGGTGAGCATGTCAATTTGACAAAGAAAGGCTTTCAGAATAGATATTCAGCAACATTTTGGGTACAGATGTGAAGGGGAGTGATTATACTAACCATTAATGGTAGATTTGTGGTAGTATGGGGCTCTTGGCAAAGGAGGAGGATTATACTGGAATGTATTTGTATTCCACCCAAAACTGCTATTATGGAGTTTAACATTTTGGGAGAAATAATCACCTTTCAGCAGGGAATAATACTTAGGTGGGACTGGAATTTGATTTGTAATAGTGAGGATGGATCAGGAGGATCTAGAAGGGAAAATATAACAAAACGGGGTAGATTTCTTAAGAAATTTATGAAATATTTGGTATGGAAGATGTGAATTCAATAGAAGGAACTGGGACTGAATTTACATACTCTTCCCCAAGGTACGATAACTGGGTTAGACTAGATAGAAAGTATATTTCACAGGACCATGTGCCTTTAATTGAAAACTTCAACACACCTTCAGTATTTCAGATTATGTACCAACAAACTAAGATGAAAATGCAGAGTAATGAAGTAAAAATGAGACTCTGGCACTTTCCCACCTACCTGTTAAAAAGAGAGGAATTTAAGAAATGGCTAGTGGAAATTCCAGAGTTATTAGAGAATATATAAATATCTTTAGAAGTTCTAGCTTGTGAGTGGGATAAAATGAAAATGGAGTTTAAAAATAGGGTAGAAAGAGAAAAATATATGCTTAAAACGTAATAAGAATTACTTAAAGGGACTGACAAAGGTTAAAATACTGCAGAATAAGGGGAATTTTACAGAACAAAAAGAGGAACAAGTGGAGAGTACTAAAAGGAGTATCTGGATAATATGCATGAGTTTAGAAATAATGCTGTTAAGTAACTATTTTTGATAACTACTCCAGAGCACAAAAACTTTTAGCGTAATGGCTTAGAAAGTAAAAAGGCTTCTAGCCAAACTTAGTGAGCCTATAACAAGAAAAATAATCAGAGATCCTGTAGTGGTATTAGAGATATTCTGGAAATGTTATGAAATTTTGTTTAAAGCCAAGAAATTTGGAAATCAAGAACAACCATACAGAATATTGCATTAGCAAAATATCAGAAAGTATTCTAAGAATTAAGCAAAAATGAGAATGGAGAAAAGAGAATTTTGCCAGTAGGGATGACTGCAAGTAGGGATACAGAAAGTCAACAAGGGGGCTAGAATTTAATGGAGAAAACAAGCAGAGAAACCAAGATATTGGGAGCATATAACTAGAATGGGAAAAATAATAGCATTTGATGAGGCCAAGAAGATGCTTGGACTGCTGGCTAGAGACTGCATTCCCTGCCAGGGATTAATGCCAATGTATTGGCAAAGAGAAATAGGGACATTTTAAGTGAAAGACTTGCTCTGGTAGAGATTTTAGTTGAATATAGAACATAAATTGCTGTTTAAAATGGATAATTAGATGGACATATAAAATATTGCAACTATAAGAATCAGAGGAGGTTAGGAAAAGATTGGGAAGAGAGACTATAAAAGCAATTTACAAGAGAACAATGGGTGGCATATGTATAGCTCCAAAATATGTAACAAAATCTAGAAGCATTAGGATCTTTGCTTGGAAGTGTTTGCATAAATATTTTTATGCCCCAAGCAGACTTTAAAGAATTTTTTCTACACATAGATAACAAATGGTGGTGGTGTGATGGAGAAAGAAAGAGCTAACTGGCAACATATGTTTTGGGAATATAATGAGTTGGCAGAGTTCAAAAATTCCCTACAGAGTACTCTGTCACAAATACTGGCTGAGCAAATAGCTGTAACTTAGGAAATTATTATTTTGATCTGAGACACAGGAAATGAATAGCCTGGTAACTATTTGAAATGTTGACACCCACTAGAGCAGTGGTCTCCAACTATTTTTTTGCACCACGGACCATTTTCATATAAGAAAATTTTCCAGGGACCGGCCATCATATGCTCATAATAAGCAAGCAGTAATGCCAGTCAGGGTATGTGTTAATGTGTAATTAATGCCCACTCCAGGGGTGCTATGAGGCCCAATGCCTCAGGTGGATGGCCTCTATTGCCCTGGAAGGGCCATTAAGTACACATTAACACACATCCTGGAGGGCATTATTGGGCCCAGATAATGGGCTGTAGGTAAAATTGTTGTGTTGTAGCACTTACTTATTTTTTTTAAGTATTATAGTATGTTTTTATATATTTTTGATGTAAAGTAGTTCCTCCGCCTAAAAACTTGCTGTAGTATATGTCAGTGGTGTTGGAGGAAGCATTTTACATCCAAAATATAACACTTAAAAATATCCAGGCACATTTACTTTATTTTTTGGTCCCTTACTCCTAAAACATTTGGTTTGTTGTCAGTCATTGAAGATTTAAGTTACTAAATAATGGCATACATTTGAGTTTCAGACTATTATTTTCTTCATAAAATTCATAGTAATACAAATCCTTTTATTTAAGCAAGTTAAAAGCAGTAATCAGTATCTTTTCCTATTTTTGAGCCATTGTTCCCTCTTTATTTTAGGCTTTATCCATATTTCTTCAGCTGAAAGGTCCAGAGGTATGCAAACCTCTTTATTGTCACTCTCCTTCACTCTCTTATGTACGTCTGTTTCAGAAAATGTATGCTAACACAAATCCTAATAATCAAGTAAAATATGTTCCTATTTTGAGCCTTTGTCCCCTGTTTATTTTAGGGTTATCCAGATATTTTGAGCTAAGAGTCAACAGAGCATACATTTCAACTGTCCAGATTTTTGCAGAATGTCCAGATTTTTGGCTCATATGTTTGGACCCATTCTCATAAAATGTGTAATTTTCTGGCAAATGACTGGGGATTGAAGTCATTAAATAATTATAGGCATTTCAGTTTCAGACATCCTATCATTCAGATAATATACATGCCAATGGAAACCAGGTTGTTCTAGCAACTTTCTAAGTTTATACGAGCAATATTTAAAATCTGTCCTTATTTTTGGTCATTTGGCCCCCTGCTATTTGTGGCTTTGTCCAGATTTCTTGTGTGGATAGGTTGAGAGGTATGCAAACCTCTTTTAACTGCTGCTGCCAGGGATATTTCTCATTCTTCACCCTGTGTGTGTCTCTCTCTGTCACACACACACACACACACACACACACAGTCTCCTACTTTCGTGCATGTGTTCACTTACTCACACACGCAGACACACACACATACACACACACACACACACACACACACACACACACACACACACACACACACACACACTCACACTTTTTTGGTTTCATTTATTTTTACTTTACACTCGCTAAACAGCAAAAGCGCTGCTTAGCAAGTGTAAAATAATGGCTCATCCAGTTTCATTGTTCACTCTCTGTCATACACACATACACAGTCTCTTCTGCTTTCATGTACACATACATTCTGCTTTCATGCACACATTCACTCACACATGCAGACAGAAATGTAAACACATGCATACACATACATACACTTTTTTCTGAATAGTCGGACGCCCAACATAAAATGTTTCTTATTCTTTCTGTGCGGCCTGGTACCAAATGATCCATGGCCCAATGGTTGGGGACTGCTGCACTAGACCAACTCCAAAAATACAGAGTCTAACTAGCCAAAAGATCAGACTTACATATACTAAGTCCCTAATGCCATGTCTCAGAATATTCCCTTTTCTCTGAGGTATGGCAATCTTGGAGTTGGTATATATAAGTTTGGGGGGGGGTGCGCAGCTTGCATCCTACATGGAGGGGTGTGGGGGGCTTGCCCCCCTGTAAAAAAGAAGTTTAAATTAGAAGAGCAGTTTTTGAGATTCACTCTTCTCGTGTGTTTTCTGTCTTTTTATTTTTATTTTTTGGCTTGTCGGCACTCAGCATTTTGAGTGCTGAAATTTCAGTAGGGAGCTAAATTGCCTAGACATACTAAGGCCTTATTAAGTTTAATTATGTTGTTTACCAAAAAAGCAATTACTAGAAAATGAAAATCAAAGTCTAAATCAACTGTATTTGAACTATTGAGTATTATAAAATAGATAAAAGAACTGGAAGAGGGATCTTTACAAAAGGAAAGAGCAAATTACATAGAAACAGATGGAAATTGTGGGATTAATACATGCAGAATAATTTTCAGGAGGGGGAGGAGTGAGGTTTAAGGGAAGGCAGGAATTCAGCAATTTATGTAATGCCGGACTGTTGATAGTTACAAAGTAAAGATATGTGATGTATGATAAATGTAAGTGGATAAAATGTTAATTTTTTTTTTATTGTCTGTTAATGTATGTTTGCCCCGTATGTCATAATTTATTAAAGGGATTTAAGAAAAAATAGAGCTGAAAATATTTGGGGGGAGAGGAATAAGGCAAGAGTTAAGTCAGATAAGTTGATTCTCCACTATTCCACATGGTGGCTTAGAATTACCCGATCTGAATGGATACTTTAAAGTTACTCAGTTAAGGCTCATATTCATAACACAAGCAAAACGTTATAAATCAAAATGGGAAGGGATGATGATGATGGTGAAAATTATGATGTTGATGATGAAATGAGGTGGGTTATTTCAAGAAATAAGAAGAGAGCAGGATTTAGGATGCAGGCCCTTTATTAGAATGAGAACCACCACGTAAAACATTAAATTCACAAAGTAGTGAAAAGTATTTTAAGAACTAATCCAACATGGAAATGGATAAAGCAGATGTTACCAATGAGGATGACTGCAAGTAGGGATATAGGAGATAAGCAAGAGGGTTTTGAAATTCACTGGAAAAAAAGAGCAAAGGAAGTAAGTTTTTTGAGCTAATAACTAGAAAGAGAAAGTTAATAGGGTGGGATAAGGCCAAGCAGAAGTTTGGACTGCAGGTTAGAGAGTGCCACCCCACCAGTGATTAATATCAGAACATAGGTAAAGAGAAATAGATTGGGGAGTGCTAAGTAAAAATAAACATGTTAGTGTTTTTAATTAAGTCTAAAACAGAATTTGCTGTTAAAAATGCATAATTTGTAGTGCATATAAACTATTGCATTGTAAGGGTAAGAATCAACTGGAAGAGGATAGAAAAATTTTGAAGAGAGACTGGAAAGGCAGTTTACAAAGGAACAATTGGGGGACATCTGTATGGCTCCCAAATTTGCAACAGCAACAAGAAGGTTTAGGATATTTGCTTGGAAATGTTTATTTAAATATTTGTATATCCCAAGTGGACTTCAGATTATTTTTTACACAGTAGACAGCAAATGCAGGAAGTGTGATAGGAAAGAGAGTGAGATAATTGAGAACATGTGTTTTGGGAATGTAACAAGTTGGCAGAATTTAAAAAAATCCCTATGTAGTACTTTGTGAGAAATGTCAGGAGAACAAATTGTTGTAACCAAGAAAATTATTCTTTTGAGCTGCAAATTGGATCTGAATTGCCTTGTCAGTAAGGCCTTATGAAGTTTAATACTGTTGACTCAAAAAAAAAAAACAATGCTAGGAAATGGAGATAAAAAACTTACCCCAACTGTAAATGAAGTACTGACTATTGTAAAGGTGATGAAAGAATTGGAGTTGGGATATTTAGAAAATGGAAAGAGCAATTTGCATAGAAGTAGAAGTAGTAATTTGTGAGAATAGTGCATTCAGAATAATGTAAAGGTTGAGGAGTGAAGTTTAATGGCAGGCAGGATTTGAGCAATTTATCTAATGTTAGAGTGAATTATAATTGCTAACAAGAAAACATATGTATACTGCATGAAAGCAACAATGAAAAAATGTTAAAAAAGGTTATGTTTGGGTCCTTTACTATCCTTTCCTTTCATTAATATCATTATACAGAAAGTACCTTCTGTTCACTTTACCATGTTCATGGACTCTAGTCTCTAACTTAGCACATACAGGTCTGTAATCAGCAGAATTTGCTGTCTGAATTCACAAACCTCTGCAGCTAGACTGAAAATAACCAACTAGTCATAAACATGTGGTGTCATGCTGTGTGCTACACCCCATAAATAATTGATCTTCCCACAGATAATGCAGCGTATAAAATAATCTTGTTCCTAATGTTAATCACTAAAAACAACTTGGTTTAAGACTTGATCTGGCATTATTTATTTATTTTTTTTTTATAAAACATGCAGAGACTATTTTTCAACAAGCAATTTCTCAACTAAAAGTCTATTACAAGTTTAAAAATGGCAAGCAAAGTGAGCCAGCATGAAAAAATAAAATTCCAAACTAAAGCAGGTTAATTGCAATGGAGAGAAGCATACTTCTGTAGAAATTTGGTTGAGTGCTTTTGTTTCTCTTATTTTATTAAAATTTCTCCAGCACAGCACAATATCAAATAAACATTTTAAATGCAATTTACAAAATGATGTAATAAAATCCAGTAAACAACAAGAATGGCTTTTAGCAAAACTTTTAAAATGATCTGTGTTAATTATGCAAACATAAAGTTCATCAGTACTTAAAAACTGTGTATATATAAAATATTTCTTATCTGTGTTACATTGTTTTACTAATTTTTACAACAGGATTTTTTAAATTAGTGCTTTATGGAATAAAAAGAACCTAAAACATCAGGAATGAGCAATGCTCTCAGCTTTCAAAACAAAGTTAAAAGAAACTTTTACATAAAAATCTGTTTGCTTCCAGTGTAATGGCTGAATTCAGCTGCACAGATCTGATTCCACTTCTGTAAAGTTTTAGAGCAATGACACTGTTTGTAATGCCTTTACTGAATTATCACAAGACACAGACAAACATACCTTTATGTAAAAGAAAAAACATGTTAACATGTTCACAGTTATAAACATTATACGTCACATATATCTTTTATATAATTCTCATCAGTCCAACATTACATAAATTGATTTATTCTCGTCTTCATTTAAACCTCACTCATCCTCCAAAACATTACTCTGTGAATGTATTGTTCCCATAATTTCTGGGGGGTGGGTTCTATGTAATGTGTTTGTACTCTTTTTGAAAACTTCCACTTCCAGTTTTTATCTGTTACAATATTCACTTCAAATACAGTTGGTTTAGACTTTGATAGAGTGGTAAAACAGCTGAGCTTCAAAACATGATCATTATTTAACTGTAAATACCTGTACATTTGTTAGGCTAATACAATGAATTTTTATATCATTATAAATATTCTTTCTTCTGTGTTTTTTATAATAGTTTTTTTCAGTTTTCTTTGTACTGCAAATGCTGTTTCTTTACTTTGTTTCTTCAATAATTTTGCAGTCATCTAAGGTCTCCACATTTTGTGTACTTGTTAATGTAATTAAAGCATTATTTCTAATTTCCCTGTAATGTATATGGTGGTTTTGTACTTGTCCTTGCAAATCGTGAAGTTGTTTTGTGTGCACGGTTTTTTTGTTCAGCCTAGGTTTTGGATTAGTAGGGACAATTAATCAGGCCATTCACCTGGTTAACAAATAAAAATAATAAGTAAATAAAACTGCTGGATGCTTAATAAAGCTATACTTAAAGAAAAGTTTATTCTTTGGCATGAAAAACATTGCCACAATACATAAAATTGACTTTTTTTAAATCAAAACAAGTAAACAATATGAAACAAGTATGCACACACAGCACTTATAACATAATATCAACAAATGCAGAGGCCATTCCTTAAGTGTAATAAATGCTTCAGTGTGAGTGTTAGAGGGAAATAACAGACCTTGGAAAAATGAAGAGTTATCATACAAGCCCAGCATGGACTTTTTTTTGCTCTGTTTGCCTAACCATTACTCTCCCTGTGTGACTTTGTCCACATTGTGCATCACTGATGTTTATATGTTACCAGCTGTATGCTTCAATGCCTGTCCATGCTTTTTGTCACATACTCTGTATACCTAGGAATTCCTTAATTTTTAAGGAATTTGCCTATTAGCTGGCAGCAGGAGGTGGTGTTCTTCATATTGATAACTGCTGCATTAGCCTTAGCTATATGGGTTATATTCTTCTAACAATATAAAAGCCGGACAGCTTCCAAAGCTTCAGGGCACCTTCCATGCCTGCAGACTGTCAGGCAGCTCGAGCTTTTACTGCCTATGAAGAGTACGTTTTGCTAGTGGTTTTCTTTGCTGGACAGATAAGTTCCCCTTTGGTGAAAACACCTTCCATTTTCTTAAATTTTATTGGTGCTTTATTACTTTCCTCTTCAGAAAAGTCATTTTAAAACTAGGAGTGTTGTTATTTAATGGATGGTTTCAAGACTCTAATGTACTTCTAAACAGAGCAGTCATTTTTTCTGTCACATTAAAAGTAGTGCCAACTAATGGAAAATGTTTTGTGTGGAGAAATTGTGTTTATTTTAACATTGTGGGGCCACCGTTGCTTTAAAGTGCTTTTTACTGTGTTTTTTTTCTGTCAGAAAAGTAACTTTTGTAGACTGTTAGTTTTACTGGCATTTGCTGCTTGCACTCCCTAGGAAGGCGACACCATTTTTGGCTTTAAAGTGGAACAGACAGCTGGTCCCATGGTCAGTCCTTCTTCTAGCCACAAAAAGAACATGTTAGGCAAACAGTCTTTGCCACCACAGCAAGCTAGCAGTTTAGTTTGCCTCAGCCACAGGTGGGTGACTCTGCTGTGGCCATTTGTTGTACCTCAGACTACTTATCTTTTACCTCAGATCCGTCTGATGTTGCACCTACAACGAGGGGTTAGCCACCCCTCCTGCAGCCATTGCAGTCCCCTTAGTGGGCAATGGAGAGCCACTCTTGCCGGCCCTGGGAGTAGGAACAGGGAAGGTTTCCCTGTTGTCTAACAATGCTGTGCCAGTCCCCGGGGAAGCATCTGCTTCTATAAGAACATGAAAGGCCCCATTTTTCCTGTCAAAAAAAACAGAAAATCAAGCATGTAGCTACCCCTCTTCAAATGTCGTTGGATAGGAGTGGTTTACTGGGACTGGCTCTGGGTTAAATTTAGGCCATTGATCCTTCTTGTAAAGTATATTCTGGTAAAAGAAAAAGGGATTCCTCTTTTTTTAGATAGATTCCAGATTCTGAATCTGAACAAGAAGATACAGGGACAGATTCAAGGTTTTGTCCTCAGATTTCTGAATCAATTTCTTATTCTCCCTGTGAGGGTTTCCTTTTCTTTGATACTACTGCTTCAATTTCCAAGTGTTTTCAGTCCCTCAGAAAATGCTGAGTTGCTGCAGAAGGATTTTCCAGAACCTCCACCCAGTCCTCCTGTCCTTTCTACTTGACAGGATGTGTGTCTTACTGCCTGCAATTTTCCTAATAGTCAGCCAGCTGTCTCTAAAAAGGCACATAGGATAAGATGCATAAAGTTCCTCAGTCTATTAAATTTTTATACACTATTCCCAAACCTGACCCAGTTAGCTGTAGCCTTAGTTGATTCACTGCTGCCAAGAACTTAGTTAATTTCCATTTTACTCTTTCCTAATAAGGATGGGAAAATTATTGATATGTATTGGGGAAAAAGTGTATTCTTCTGCAACTTTCATTTTCAAATTTTTGAATTGTCAGGCTCACATGTTAAAGTTTGTTCTTCTAACAAACTGTGAATGTATGGGAAGTGTTTTATTTTCTACAGTTTCTAATTGTGAAGAAAAATCTACTTTAAATAACTTACGTTTCTTCTGTTGTACACATCATTACTTATTGTTTGCAGTTTGTGTATAACTCTATTGAAAGTTTTTCCAGAGCTATGGCCACTAGTACTATGTTAAGGATGTTGCTTGCCTGCATTCTCAGAATCTCCCAGATGATGTAAAAAATGAAATCTGAAATTCTTCTTTGGATAGAGATTTAGTATTTGGCCCCTCTGATGCAGAGGTGATCAAAAAGTGTGATGAAAGGGGCAGGCTGAGCCAGAGAATCTCTGAGATTTTTCAGCCATCCTTTTCCAAATTGTCCAAGGGATTTTTCAAAACAGGATAAACAACCACAACAGAATTCAGGTAAATAGACTTTTAAGAAGAAATGGCAGAGGGGTTCCAAAAAGAAGTTTCAAACCTCACAAAACCAATGACAGTCCAACAAGTCTGATTCAAGAGACCTTATGACCCCCTCTTATCCTGGTCCCTTTTCTCTTCCAGAAAGTCTGAATCTCCATTTTTCTGTTTGGCAACAGATTGTTTCAGACAAATGGGTTCTGAAAATCATTCAGCAAGGTTACAAATGGCAATGGGAGGAAATTCATCCTTTCTGGGAGATCATTCCTCATCCTGCAGATATGATTCTTTTGTTTTCACTTATTTGTCATCACATACTGTCTCAAGGAGTGGTAAAACCACTTCCTCCTTCCCAGGTGGGGAGGGGTTTTATTCAATGATGTTCCTAGTAACAAAGAAAGAAAATGCTTGGAGACCAGTTCTCGATCTTTCTTTTCTAAACCCATTTGTGATAGTGCCCAAATTTAAAATGTTTTGCTGCGGTAACGTTGTCGCCTCACAGTTAGACGTTGCCCGTTCGATTCTCAGTTAGAGCGTCTTCTGTGTGGCAACATGCGCGAATGGGCATTCCTTCATTGAAGGTTGTGCGTTAGGCCTGGCAAGCCAGCACGTAAAACTCTACTGCCAATCATTAGTGGACCGGAGTTCCGCTGTGGCAACCCCTAAGCGGGAAAAGCCGAAAAGACACAAAAAAACAATTTTACAACCTGTTATCTCTTCTTTCTCTTTCAAGTTTCATGTTACCAGTAGACTTAAAAGATGCTTATCATCGCATCCATATTCATCCAGACTTCGGCTGTTTCTTAAGGCTTTGTGTGTTTGGATTAGATTATCAGTTCTCTGCCGTACCCTTTGGACTATCCACTGCACCATGAGGGTTCAGAAAGTGGCTAGCTGTGATTATAGCTCATTGCAGGCTACAGGTTGTCCACATTTTTCCATATTTAGATGACTTGCTTATCTTTGCAGAGTCTTTTTCAAGGTGGGAGGAATCTCTTGGGTGAGAGAGCTCTTGCACATACTGGGATCCTAAGGGAACATTCAAAAGAAGCCTTTCTTGACTCCATTACACAGGATTGTGTTCTTGGGATGTCAGCTATAACCTCAGTTCAAAGAGCTTTTTCCCACAAGAAAAATTTGATCTCTATTTAAATTTATTTCTAAGGTTTTCCACTTAGACTTCAGTCACTGAGAGGGAATACCTCAGGATTTTGGGTGAAATGGCATCAATGATTCTCATGATACCCCTGACAAGACTCTACATGAGAAAGATACAGTGGTATCTGAAGACCCTTTGGTCCCAGCACCAACACCCCTTGTCTTTTCAGATCCCAGTACTGGGGTTTGTCGGAAGGGAAAGCACTTTGTGAAGACAACAGACATCCTTAAATCCAGGTCTCCTTTTCTTCCTCCCTGCTCTAAAGCAGTCAGTCACCACAGATGCTTTTGACTTTGCTTGGAGAGCAGTTTTAGGAGGGATAAAAGTGCAGCGAAGTGTGCAGCACCAAGGAAAAATGTAAGTACATAAATATCATGGAGTTGCTTATCTTGATCAAGGAACTCAACATTTTTGTCCATCTTTTGGTCCCAGAAACCTCTTTAAGTGGTTACAGACAATACCACAGTCATGTGGTACATACAAGCAAGGGTGAATCAGGTCGTACCCAATTTGCAGACTAGCCAGGGTGGCTTGGGATAGAGCTTTACAGCATTCTACAACTCTGATATAAGTATCCTGTTTTTTTGGCTTATTTATACTGGTTATTGCTTCTAGCAATTAATATATAGCACGTTTTATTACCTGCTGCATACGTTTTACTGTATTTTATTGCTATTAACTAATCTGCACGGGTAACTGATTTGTTTGCAGTTAAAAGCATTCTGTAGAGTCTCCTTGCTCCTTTATCTGTTTAAAAACTTTCATTTTGTGCCTCACTGCTGTCATAAAGATTTCTGTAGTGTTTACTGTCTAAAAGAGTGTAGGCTAATAGCTTAAGTCTCCACCCTCCCTCCGTGTTGGTGTCTTGTTGTTATACTTGGTGGCTTTGCAGTTGCCCATCCCTACTGTAAATTTGATCTGGGACACTCCTCCCAATCTAGTGTCATTAGCTCATTCATTCTACCTAATGCAGAGAGAACATCTGAGAAGGCCTTCTGTTCCTCCTTTCTCCCTTTCTTAATAAAAAAAAAAAAAAGATTGCCTGAATCTCCTTGTGTTCTGACTGTGCTTCTCAAACATTTTGAAAGTATAAAGTATATTTTAGTGAATTTATTAAAACTGTATTTGCCTTAATATTGATACAACTCAGGTGCTCTAGGTTGCACTGCATCTGAATTGTTTGTGTGTTTTAGCTGCTTTTCTGTATATATAGACTTCTCTGTATACGTAGACTAGCTACTTATTCTACTGTATTACTGCCTCTTAAATCGTTTTTCAGTTGTGCACTTGCCTTGCTTCATTTAAAAAGTTTTAAATTGCTAATTTTGTAGAGTTTTAATTGCATTTACTATTTAGGACTATACACCGAAGTGTGTTAGCCTTTTCTGTGTTTATTTACTGTATTATTGCATTGTTTAGCCTGTTTTAATAAAAAAAAAAAATACTATCTTGTTTGCTCATTTCCCACATTTCCTAGCCAGTAGAGTCCAGATCCCAGGCTTTGCTTGTCTCAGGACTTTATTTTCTGTGTTCAGAGCTATCCAGACCTTGTTGTGGTAGAGGGAAGTCCTACTGCTTACTAGGGGGAAAGGTGAGCATTGTACTGCCTATCTAACACTAGAGGAGTGGTTTTCAGCTCTGAAATTGTAATTTTATTAGCCTTTTTGGGCTGATTTCTATCCCTTTCAACTTTCTGGCTTAAAAACACGTGTGTTTGCGCATTTTTCGCATCATGCAGCACCACAGGGCTATGGTTTAAACTATTCCAGGTGCCAGAAAGTCTGCTCTTCAAAATTTCCTTTAGAACTAGCTGATTTTGCAGTAGTAGCACTAAAATCTGAACTCCTGTAACTAGCACTTGCTCTAGAACCTGCTGGAAAGCACAGGAAGCCTGAAACTGATACAAGCACCCAACTCTCCTTGTCAATAAGGAGAAATTAATCGTAGGCACTAAACAGCCTATAATTGCAAAGTACCTTGCAAAGGTAAGGGAAAACAGCTCTTGTACTTTACAAAAAAAAGCACCTAAACAGGTATGTCCAAAGGTCAGCTAACGGTGATTTCTCCTGTCCACCTGGTGAATCTGGGCATACTGGGGCAGTGCGGCAACTGCCTCATGTACACAGACAACCCTCCTACCACCCAATACTACAACCTGCGAGAGATGCACTTACATAGCCAAACTGGAAGCAAAGCTCTCTCAAGAGGAGAGGCTAACACCTGCACTACACCTCAAGCAACACATAGCCCTTCAAAACCCACACCATCAACACCCACACATAGCAACACTAAACCCACATATGCGGAGGCCCTTAACATTAACCTGCCCAAGCAACAAGGGCTTCCAAAGCTGAAATGCAAACACCAGTCACAACCAAAGTGACACATAGCTTACAACACCAGTGTGCCACCCAACAACAGCCCCTAAGGCAAAACAATGTACCCAACACTTTAGTCATAGGTGACTCTATAGTCAGGCACACTGATGACCCACTCACCAGGCTGAACAAAGAGAAAATTACAGTCAGCTGCCTGTCGGGTGCCAGGATCCGCCACATAACGCATGCACTCAAGTCACTCCACAACAAGTACAAATACGACTCTGTCATTGTCCATGCTGGAGTGAATGACTTGAGACGTACCTCCCTAGACTACATGAAAAGAGACATGGAAGAGCTCTCGGATCATGTGCCGCAGGCAGGTATGACCCTAGCCCTGAGTAGTATCCTGCCTTCGCCCAGAATGGTACCACAGTATAAGGACAAAATGATTGACTTCAACAATTGGCTTCTGGTGTCATTCAAAGGGGATCCAGTATCCATCTGCCTGGGAAGACATGATCGACAAACCACAATGCTTTGCCAGAGATGGTCTGCACCTGTCACCTCTGGGCTTCAGATTCCTGGCTAATGTTCTTGCCACCCCTATAGTGCCTTTTTTAGGCAAGGTTCAAAGGACAAAACCAGCACAGTAACAGATACAAGCATGCAAAATCTGAAGGTAATGCTACTCAATGATAGAAGTCTAAACCTCAAAATGCACTCTCTCGATACACTCCTAAAAATGGAGAACATTGATGTCTGTGCAATAACTGAGACCTGGTTCAAGGCTCCAGAGAGCACCCCCTGCAATACTAAATTACAACTCTTACCACACTTTTCGGCCACCAAACCAAGACCAAAACACTAAAGGTAGAGGAGTGTCCATATTCACCAAAGATATTCACACATCCAGGCTAGTTGCCCAACACAATACATCTGAAATTCTCCAGGTGCAACTAACTCTAGGTAAGACTGCAATCCAAATTGTAGCTTGCTACAGATCCCCCACCATGCCCCAATATTCTCACCTTTCTAAACATACTGGAAAATATTAAGATCCAACCAAACACCCTAATGCTGGGTGATTTCAACTACCCTGCCATTAACTGGGAAAACTACTCGGGTACCAACACCTTTTCCCAACGGTTCTTGGAATTCATAAATTCCAACGCCCTGGATCAACTAATCCATTGTCCCACCAGGGGCTCTAATATCCTAGATCTGGTCATTACCAACATGGGAGATAGATGCTCCACACCAGTGGTCACCCCCTCATTGGTCAGGTCTGACCATAAGCAAATCACCCTTGACATCCACATCCTACCCCCACCCCCCAGTAAGGAAACCTCTGTAAAAAACTTCTCCAAAGCTAACTTCATGCTACTCAAGTCAGAAGTGACAAACTTCATGGCACCCATGCAGACGGGAATCTGAAAGTCCGACTGCTGAATCCTACACTAAGGCACTGTAGGAGCACATCCACTCGTGCATGAATCGTGCCATCCCAAATAGAACCAAGATGCTCTCCTCCAAAAAAAAGGAAACCAATCTGGTAGTCCCCTGCCATAAAAAAAACTATACAACAGAAGGAAGAAACTGTTGCAGAAAAGAGGAAAATCCCAAGATGCAAAAAACTCCCTCACCAGCCTCAGTAAGAAACTGAGATCCCTCATAAAATCCTCCAAAGCTAGTTACAAAAATAAAATTGCCAAAGATTCCAAAGACAACCACAGTACATTCTATAGTTATGTCAAGAATCTAAATGGCAATGCTCAGATCTGCTCTGAGCTACAACAGAATGGCATTAAATATACTGATCCCAAGGATAGTGCCAATATCCTGGCAGATCGATTTAGTGCCAACTTCACCCCCCTCACCCCCCCCATCTCAATACCAAAAGATTGCCAAATTCCGGTAATCACGGCCACACAGGTAGAAACTGCACTCTACAAAGCTACGAATACAGCATCCATGGGACCAGATGACATCCCGGGCTGTGTACTACAGGAAATACAAAATGAACTGGCACCTCACCTAAGTGTCATATTTAATCATAGCCTCACCTCAGGCTTCATGCTCACTGAGTGGCCACAGCTACAGTTATCCCACTCCGCAAGGCGGGATCCACCTTGGATCCCGGGAACTACCATCCCATCAGTCTGACGAGCCTGATCTGCAAGGGCATGGAATGCATTATCATGGAACTTATAAACAAAGACATTGGCAACCTTCAAACACTGGACCCCACCCAGTTTGGGTTCGTGAAGGGACGATCTTGTCTCCTGAACCTGATTGACTTCTTCGACTCAGTCTCCAGAGCTGTAGAAGAGGGTAAGGCAGTCCACACAGCTTATCTGGACCTCACCAAGGCCTTCGACACCATCCCTCACTCTGGAATCATAGATAAAATTACTAAGCTGGGCATAAATTCCTACGTCACTCGATGGGTTGCCAATTGGCTTACTGACAGAACCCAGAGTGTAAAAGTAGCCGACTCCAAATCCAGCTCCAGACAAGTGGCAAGTGGAGTACCTCAGGGCTCAGGCCTGGGACCACTCTTGTTTGGCATCTACTTCTCTGAAGTACAGGCCAACACTAAGGGACTCTGGCTAACAAAGTTCGCAGATAACTGCAAACTGGGAGCCATTATTGAATCCCCAAATAATGTGGATATTCTACAAAAGGGCCTTACAGAAACAGATGCTTGATGCCAGTGCCATGGGTTCAAGCTTAATGCCAAGAAATGTATAGTTATCCCCTTTGGGAAAATCCATGTACCCATGAATTACCACATAGGTGGCAGTACACTAAACACCTAAAGTGTGATGAGAGACTTAGGGGACACAGGTGGACAGTGGTCTCACCTTCGATAACCACATCACCACAACAGTGAGAAAATCCTTCTATGTGGCACACCTCATCACTAAGGGCTTTTCATCCAGAAAAAAGAAGATCATTGTCCCACTGTACTCATCCCTCATTAGACCCATTATAGAGTATAACACCCCGTTTGGTATGTACCTCACAAGACATCTGCAGCAGCCGGAAAGGCCGCAGAAATACCTCACTAAAAGAATCACAGGCCTACAGCAGATGCCATATGCTGACCGTCTAAAAAAACTCCAGCTATACTCTGTGGCATATCGTCTACTCAGAGGTGATCTCTACTTAACAAGGCCATGTCAAACCCTGAGGTGTTGGACATGCTCCATTTAAAGAAATCCCAATCCCTCAGAGCCACACGCTTCAGGAATCTAAACCTTGTCATCACAATGAACAAAACATGCTGGAGGGATAAGTTCCTGACCCAGAGACTCCCCATTGGAATAGACTGGCCTATACATGTGAAATTGCATTTGCCTTCTGCTTTTTACAGTTTTTGCACTTGTTTTATATCAATTTAAGTTGTTTTTGTATTGTATAACTGTTGTAGGCTACACACTAAAGTGTGCTAGCCTGTTTGTAGCATTTACAGTGTTTTCTGTGTGTTTTTCTGCTGTTTCCTGAAAAAAACAAAAAAACAAACAAACAAAAAAAAAATATTCTCTTTTCCCGCCTTTGCTAAACTAGATTAGTCCAGATTTCAGGTTTTGCTGAATTCCGGACTGTGGTATAGTTCCCTGTGTTGCCCATATCCTTACTTGGATAGGAGGAAGCTTCTCTGTTCACCAGTGAGAGTGGAGAGCTTTGAGCAGCCTATCTGTCCCTGGAGGAGTGGTCTCAGCCCTGAAACTAGTAGCTTATTGTCCGCTCTGGGTCAATTCCTATCTCTTTCAGTTTCCTTGCTTTAGAACCCGCATTTGTACGGTTTTGCACAATTTTGCGCATAGCGCAGCATTGGGCAGCGCCGCTTAAACGGGTTTAAATTATTCCCGGCTCCACAAAGTCTGCTCTTCACTTTTTCCCTTAGAACTGTTTTAAATCTCAAAGTAAGCACTCTATTTTCATTCTAAAGCCCTGCAGTTGCTCATATAAGTAATCTTATAAGTAAGCACTAATAAACTAAAGCACTACACCCTCTTATACTCCCTTTAAGTACTTGGCTCCCTATTGGTCCTTTTTTATCAGTCAGAAAGTAGTTCCTTATACTATTCTGGCATGTCCAAAAGTCAGTTTCGGGTTTACTCTCCAGTCCAGCTGGTGAATCTGGGAATCTTGAGGCAATGTTACAACTGCCTTATGTACACAGACCACCCTCTCCTCCTCCCAACAAGCTCAAATATATGTGAGAGATACAACTATATAGCCAAACTGGAGGCTGAGCTCTCTCAACCCAATACTGGCGCAGTCAGTCAGGAGGAGAAGGTAACCACACACACCACAAATCCAGTCTCACATAGACCTATCACAACAGAAAACCAAACACATAAACATACTCAGAGGCTCTAAATAAAAATCTGTCCAAGCAGCAGAGACCTCCAAAGCAGCCATCCAAGCAACCGCTACCCCACAACAATACCCACGTATCACATAGTTCACAAAGTCAGTGTGCCACACAGTCACAGCCCTTAAGGCTAAACAACACACCTAATACACTTGTAATAGGTGACTCTATTGTCAGACACACTGACGTCCCACTCACCAGGCTGAACAAGGAGAAGGTCACTATAAGCTGCCTGTCGGGTGCCAGGATCCGCCACATAACACAAGCACTCAGGTCACTCCAAAGCAAGTACAAATATGACTCCGTCATTGTCCATGCTGGTGTGAATGACCTGAGACATACCTCCCTGGACTACATGAAAAGAGACATAGAGGAGCTCTCTGATCATGTAGCCAAGGTTGGTATGACCCTGACCTTGAGTAGCATCTTACCCTCATCAAGAATGATGCCACAGTATAAAGACAAAATGATCAATTTTAACAATTGGCTAAAGTATTGGTGTCATTCAAAGGGGATCCAGTGTCTGTCAGCCTGGGATGACATGCTCGACAAGCCACGTTGCTTCGCTAGCGACGGCTTGCACCTGTCACCCCTGGGCTTTCGAATACTGGCTAAGGCTCTTGCCACCCCCATAGTGCCTTTTTTAGGCAAGGCTCAAAAGACAAACCCACCTCCATAGAAAAAGAAACTAAGGGTAATGCTGCTCAACGCCAGAAGTCTAAACCTCAAGATGCACGCACTCGAGGCTCTCCTCAGTATGGAGAATATCGATATCTGTGCAGTAACAGAAACCTGGTTCAAGGCTCCCGAGAGCACCCCCAGCACTAACAGGTTATACCTCATACCATGCTTTTCGGCCCGAAAACTCGGACCGAACCACAAAAGGAGGGGGGGTATCCATATTCATCAAAGATACCCACACCTCCAGGTTAGTGGCACTGCATGAAGCATCGGAGACCATCTATGTGCAACTAACAGTGGGCAAAACTGCCTTTCAGTTTGTAGCCTGCTACAGACCACCCTCCCAAACTCAGGAACCCCACTCGGCTTTGCTGAGAACGCTGGAGAATATGAAGGTCTCTCCAAACACCATTATATTGGGTGACTTCAACTACCCAAACATAGACTGGGAGCACTACTCAAGCCCCAACACCCTCGCCCAACGGTTCCTAGAATTTATAAACTCAAATGCTATGGAAAACTGGTCACCACTCCCACAAGAGGGGAAAACATATTGGACCTGATCATCACCAACATGGGGACTCTATGTTCCATACCAGAGGTATACCCCTCATTGGGAAGATCTGACCATAAATTAATCTCACTGGACATCCATATCCCGTCCCCACCCCCAGCCAAGGAAACCACGGTGAAGAACTTCTCAAAAGCAAACTTCACACTTCTCAAAACCGAGGTGGAATCCTTCAAAGCCCCCGGGCCAGTGGAAAATACAGCCCAAACCGCAGAATCCTTTACAAATGCTTTCTATGGACATCTACAACATCTACAGGAATGCATGGATCGTGCTATCCCTAATAAAACCAAGACTCATTCCTCCAAAGGCAGGAGACCTATCTGGTGGACCCCAGCCATTAATAAGCTATACAACAGAAGGAGGAAGCTACTACATGATAGAGCAAAATCCCAAAAAGGGAAGGCATCTCTGATCAGTACTAGCAAGAAACTACAATCCCTCATAAAATCATCTAAGGCCAGCTTCGAAAGAAAAATTGCACAAGATGCTAAAGATAATCACAAGGCCTTCTTTAGTTATGTCAGGAACCTGGGTGGCAACTCCCAGATATGCTCTGATTTAGTTCAAAATGACAAAAAATACGCTGAACCCACAGACATTGCCAACATCCTGGCAGACAGGTTCAGTGCAAACTTCTCCCCCCTCCCCCCCAAAAGAGCAAATGTCTATCCCAACAGAGTGTAGCCTCCCTAACATCACAGATGCACAGGTGAGAGCTGCCCTCTCCAAAGCAATAAACACAGCATCAATAGAACCGGACGGTGTCCCGGCCTGCGTCTTACACGAACTCCAAGAAGAACTGAACCCTCACATAAAGTCACTGTTCAATCTCAGCCTTACTACAGGATATGTACCCAAGGAATGGTGTACAGCAACAGTGGTCCCACTCCACAAAGGTGGTGCCACAACGGACCCCGGAAACTATCGCCCTATAAGCCTGACTAGCCTGATCTGCAAAGCTATGGAGAGTATCATCATGAAACTCATAAACAAAGACATTGGGAACCTCCAAACACTGGATCCTACCCAATTCGGCTTTGTTAAGGGCAGATCTTGCCTCTTGAACTTGGTCAACTTCTTTGAAACAGTCACCAAGGCCATAGATGAAGGGAAGGTAGTCCACACAGCCTACCTGGATCTCGCAAAAGCCTTCGACACAATACCCCACTCGGGCATCATAAATAAGGTCACCAGCTTAAATATCAACCCCTATGTGACAAGATGGGTTGCAAACTGGCTCAGGGATAGAACCCACATGGTCAGAATTGCAGGTGCCATGTCAGACTCTAAACCAGTTACAAGTGGCGTCCCACAAGGCTCAGTCTTGGGACCTCTCTTGTTCGGTATATATTTCTCTGAGGTACAGGCTAACATGGGAGGACTATGGCTGACCAAGTTCTCAGATGACTGCAAACTGGGTGCCATAATCGACTCGCTGACTGACACAAGCATCCTCCAAAAGGGTCTCACAGAGACGGATAACTGGTGCCAGAGCCATGGCCTAAAGCTAAATGCCAAAAAGTGCATAGTCATCCCCTTTGGGAAAAACAAAGTGCCCACAAATTACCACATAGGTGGTAATCCATTAAGTACGGAAGAAGTAATTAGGGATTTGGGGACCCATGTAGATAGCAATCTCTTCTTTGACAATCACATTGCCAAAGTGGTTAGAAAGACCTTCTATATAGCCCACCTTATCACGAAAGTGTTCATATCTAGATCAAGAGAGGTCATTGTGCCCCTCTACTCATCACTCATCAGGCCCATAATTGAATACAATGCCCCATTTGGGATGTACCTTACCCGACACCTGCAGCAACTGGAAAGACCCCAAAAGTACCTCACCAAGAGGATCAAGGGACTCAAACAGATGCCCTACGCAGTTAGGCTAAAGAAACTCCAGCTCTACTCAGTTGCTTACCGCCTACTCAGAGGCGATCTGTGCCTGGCGTATAAAGCCATGTCCAACCCAGAATTAATGGACATGCTCCACCTCAGGAAATCCAAATCCCTTAGAGCTACACGCCCAGGGACTTAAACCTCAGCACAGAAATAAATAGGACATGCTGGAGGGACAGATTCATATCCCAGAGGCTCCCCTCACTCTGGAACAAAATCCCAGTCCATGTTAGGCAGAGTCCCTCAATGACCCTCTTCAAGAGAAATCTTGACGAGTGGATGGGAGATCGTAGGTTTACCCTTGGGATCTCTTCTGTGTCCCTACTAGACAGAGGCACAGTAAACTAACCTCAAAAGGGCTATCTTCTGTGACCTACTATACAGAGGCACAGTCAACTAATCTAAAAGGGTGGCGAAAGCCAAACACACTCTGGCTAGGCTTATAAATGCCCTAGGGCAGATAGCTTAGTATCAACCTATGAACCAACCTATGTCAAGCAGAGCGCCTCCTTGGCCCTCTTCAAAAGGAACCTTGATGATTGGATGCTAGACAGGGATCCAGGGAAGTAAATATTGTGGGAAGAAATATCCAGGAAATTGTTATGGCTAGGCTTTTATAGGCCCTAGGGCCGATAGCCTAGTACCAACCTATGAACCTATAATCTCACTCTACAGGCATCCTACATTCCATCAGAGTAAGATTATGTTGCAGAAAAGCTGCGTAGGACCACAGCAGACCCTCACGAATGAAAACAAGATCAAGATTTGATCCATCTATGGGGAATTCCTCAAGTAGATGTCTTTACCTCCTCTCTGAATGATCAACTGGCAAAATTCTGTTCCAGGACTCCACACAAGAAGGCTTGGAACACAGATGTCTTTTCTTTTCTTTTCTTTTCTTTTTTGTACAGGAATATTCCTGCATTCCTTTCCACTCTTTCATAATATCTAGGGTAACTGAAGATTAAGAAGGAATCCCCCAAGATCATTGCAGTGACTTTTCAAAATGGCCGGTGCAATTACTGCAAGCTTCCTCACAGACTGGATCCACTCACAACTAGACCACGGGTGTTTGATACCCCCTGACATCTGTCATCTTCAGTTGATTTCCTGGATGATAGGGTCTTAATTCCTATTAGGCACCTGTTTTCTGTGGATGTGTAGCAAGTACTAATACAGGTAAGAAAGCCTACTACTAGAAAATCATATATTAGTAGATGGGAAAGATATTTCTAATTAGTGCCAGCAACATAACCATCACCCATTCAGGACTAGTTATTCTCTGTTTTTATAGTATTTGTGTGAGTTACTATCTTGTGGCTATTCTTATACCTATGTCAAGGATCATTTATTGACCACTTCATAGATTCATAGATTGTTACTAGGCTAATGAGCTGGTGGGCTTTTCTAAGGCTAGCCAAGTTTTCCAAAAGGATAATAACATTCTGTATTCAAATACAACATTGAGGACCTGGCATTTATAAGCTACCTCTGTCCATTAGGAACTTTAGTTCCAGGTCCAATGTAAATTTCATATTCACCATCCACTGGTCTGGGTTGCACTTAAACTGAGTAATAGACAAACTTAGCTTCACATAGATGGGAAGCCTGTTCCATAGGAGGAGCAGTATCTGGAACACATATACGTCTCTCCAGTATGTTCTGTTTAAGTCACAAACAAAATTCAGGTCCATAGACCTTGTATTTCTGATACTGTTTGACTCATGAATATGCAGGAGATTCATAAGTGTGTGATTTGCAGATGTCTTTTAAGCTAGGCATAGATCAACCCTTAGAAATCTGTAGGAGACTGAGTAGGACTTTAAGGTGCTCTGTGTAAGACAGGTTTGTTACTCCCTGTATTCTTTCTGAAAGAAACCTCTGAGGTCACGCTAGTTGTTGCATATGTCTAGTCAGGTACATACCAAAGGGAACATTGTACTCTTATGTTTGGTCTGGTAAGGGAGAATACAGTGGGATAATGACCTTTTTGTACCTAGATGCCACTCCCTTACTTATAAGTTGTGCAACATAAAAGGATTTCCTCACCACTGTGGTCATGTGGTGGTTGAAAGTAAGACTACTGTCTACATGCGTATCCAGATCCCTGATGACTGGGTCAGCTCTTAGGGGAGCATCATCAACATGGCAATTGGTCAGGATGATTGACTTCTAAAGGTACAATTATGTATTTCCTAGCATTGAGTTTAAGGCCATGGCTTTGGCACCATTTGTTAGTCAGAGATAGGCCTTCTTGAAGAATGCTAGTGTCTGCAGGGGAGTCAGTGATAACCCTCGGCTTGCAATCATCTGCAAACTTAGTCAGCCATAAACCTTCATCTTTACTTCCACTTCAGAAAACTACATGCCAAAAAGGAGCGGGCCCAGTACTGTGCCCTGGGGGAACTCTGCTAGTGACTGGCCCTTTAGGGGAAGTGTTCTCACCTATTTTGACCTCCTGTGTCCTATCAGTGAACCAATTGGCTATCCAGTTGGTGATTAAAGGGTTTATACCTAATTTAGTGAACTTGTCTATAATGCCTAAGTGGGGTATTGTATCAAAAGCCTTGGTCAGGTCGAGGTAAGCTGTGTGCACAGTCTTACCCTCATCCATTGATTTTGTGACCCTCTCAAAGAAGTTCACCAGATTTAATATGCATGACCTTCCTTTCATAAAGCTAGACTGTAATGGGTCCAGCATTTGCAGATTACTTATTTCCTCATTTATCATGTCCACAATGATTCTTTCCATGTCCTTACATGAGGCTGGTCAGACATATTGGCCTGTAGTTACTTGGATTGGTGTTGGACCTCCTTTTCATAGGGGAATGAATGTAGCCATCTTCCATTTGTTAGGCACAAAACTTTACTGTGGGTTCTGGTTGAAAAGTGATTCAAGTGTGTCAGAGATACCATGTTTCATGCTGTTTAGTAAGCATCCTAGGATGTTACTGTGGCCCATCAATGCAATGTTTTGGCCTTTGAAAGTGCATTGAAGACCTGTTCCCTAGTAATGGTTGGTGGGATTGTGGTATGCATTATTTCCTTTGGATTACCGGATGAGTGGGGGAGAAATTTGAGCTGAACCTGTCAGATAAAAGGTAGACAATAGCCTTTGGTTCAGTGTGGATGATGCCACTTACAATAAGTTGTGTGCATTGTTGTGTATTTCCTTTGATGTAATGAACATAGCTGTAGAAAGCTGCATGGTTGTCCTTTGCCTGAAAAGCTATTTTTTCTTCAGATTTAGCCTTTGAAATGTTAATTAACCCTTTTTGCTGCCTGTTTAGGTTGATCAGGAGTTTTTTTTTAGCATGTTGAGCTTTGTTCCTGCTATGCTTGGCATGATATGTTTTCTTTTGTTGTATAACTGATTGATATTGTGATTCCACCAGGGTGGCTTTTCTTTTGAGTTTGTCTTATTCTTAAAATGTGTGGGCACAGCCCACCATGTACAGCTATCAGTATGGCTGCACCGCGATTTTGTAAATAGCTTAGCATATGCTATGGTGTTTACTGGGTTTGGGGTTCTTGCAATTTAACTAAGATGTCACTTAGTAAAGAGGATAGTGTTGGAATGGTTCCTAGAGATTTTGGGTTTTGCTGGGTCCCCGGATTTAATTTTTATTTCAAGCAGTACTGTCTTATGATCAGATCTGAGGAATGAGGACATTATATTGGGTGAGGAGCAATGCTTCCCCGTGTTTCTGAATACAAGGTGAAAGATGTTTGTACCAGTGGTAGGACAATGCACCAGCTGTTCCAGGATGTTAGTATTAATGAAGTTTAGAAATCACTGGTCTTGTGCATTAGAAATGGTGTAGGATTCTAGTCTATAGAAGGGTAGTTGAGATCCCCCTCGAAGATCATATTGGGTTGAATGGTAAGGGGCTCTAGTACATTGAGATGGGTAGTGTGGGTTTCCTGGGATATGGAGGAGGACCTATAGGTTGCAAGGATATAGTATAAGACCCTGTTTATTGATAGTTGCACATGTCTGAATTCTAGTGGATCATACACATTAACTAGTCTGACTGCGAGGTTGTTTTTAATGTAGACTGAGATTCCTCCACCTTTGGTTCCCTGCTGTTCAGTAGCTGGTCTAAAAGTGTATAAGACATTATAACCTTGCACTGCCAGGGTACTCTCCATGATAAACCATGTCTCTATTATTACACTGATATCTACACTCTTCAGGGAGAGGAATGCTTTCAGGGAGTGTAGTTTCTTGGTAGGACTTTTTGCACTGAGCAGTACCACCTTCAGATATTATTTCCTAGGTTCAGTTAAGTTGTGAAGTTTAACAGTTTGGCATTGCCTAAAAAAGGCACTATGAGGGTGGAAAAGGTTTTTGCCAATTTCCAAAAGCCTAGAGGAGATAACTGCGGACCATCCCTGGCAAAGCAATATGATCTGTCAACCATGTCCTCTCAGGCCGTTGCATATTGTACCCCTTTGGATTGATACCAGAAGCTAAGCCAATTGTTAAAAATCAATAATTTTTCCATTGGTAACGTGGCATCATCCTTGGAGAATGCAGTATGCTGCTCAGTGCTGGGCTCATACCTGCCTGAGACACATAATTAGTGAGCTTGATCATGTCTCTGTGATTATGTGTCTCAGGGTGACGGCTCAGGACCCCTTTTTTGATTGTGCTGTGCAGGGGGTCTTAGCGTTTTAGGAAGATTACCTGTAATTGCCTCAGCGTAAGTTCTTTTATATGTAGGGTCATACATTACATTGTTAAGCAGGTATGGTGCAAGTGTCACTGACAACCTGTATAGGATTAGTTCTGGTTGTATGAGACAGTTTTGCCTCCAGAGTTAGTGTATTTGCACCTCTTGCATACTTTATCTGTTTTATTAAGAATAAGTGAGTTGTCAGTGTACATGAAGCAATTGCTACAATGCTTCAGAATACCTGTCTCAACCAGAGTGGCCACAGAGAGAGTTGGGAACTGCATATCCATAGCTGCTGATCTACTAGGGAGGAGTAAGGGAAATTTAAATATTGAATAGGTCAATAACACAAGGAACTTGATGAGCAACATTCAGCTATGTGCATACTAGATGCTGTAGTATTTAAAAACATCTGTCTAGATAGTTAAGGGGATTTTAAGGGAAACATACACTGTGAGGGATCGATGTCTACAGAGATTACAAGGGGGAATAACTCTGCGAGATATTGGTGTCTGTACTGATTACTGCTAGGCAGTGCTGCACAAAGAGCAGCAGTTCTAGATAAAGATTGTAAAAAAGGTCAAAAAGTTCAGATTGTGACAAAAGGAGATACTGCCAACCCAGCTAGCTGTAATTTTGTAAATAATTGTATGCCATTAGTGAATATTGAAATGATTTAAATAAGATGCTTATGTTACAAATGTATTAGAAATGTATGTCATGTGTATATCAAACTGTTTGCACAGACGTTTGTGTTGAAAAAGTATTTACAAAGTGCTGTTTGAAATGTAACCACAGTGGGCCCTACTGGAAGAGAACAGAAATGTACATGCACTATTGTAACTGTTTAAATGTATATATTTTAACAGTGGAAACTGGAATACAGGGGGTTAACCTCTGTCTGGTAAATTTTAGAAAAATAACTGAAATTAAATTACTTTATGGCTACGCCATAAAAGATGGTATCTTTCAGTTTTCAATGCAGCAAGAGACACAATGTCTGCACTGGGAAACTTTCTGTATTGTCTTTAGGGTGAATTAATTACTAGTCTTGAACACACAAAGGAATGCAACTCTTTTATGACTTCCAGCATCTGCCAGAGATCTGAGGAGAAGCCCTTGTCTGTATATTTTTTACAGGTAGATGCTAAATACTGCCAGCTTCATCAATGGTTGTTTGGCCTGGGAACTAGCAGTCAGATGACAAGAAATTATGTCATTCTGCAAGCTATCCCAGAAGTAATATTTTAGATATTAATTTGAGATGTCTGTTAGTGGGACAGGGCATTCTGCATTCTGTGTGTGTACTTGCTATCCTCCCAGTGAACGTCCCCCACTGGCGCCAGTGTTGAAGACTGAGGCTCCTTGATTACTGGTTGGCAGTGGTAGGTTGTCACATAATGGCTGGCAGTGGTGGGATCACCACATCACATATTGGGATTCAGTGGTGTGGATATTGAACTCCTGTAGCCTGTAAACAGTGTCACTAAAGAAGGTGTTTGTACTCTCACGCAGCCACACAGTAAACATTCAGAGTTTCATATCACAATAGTTTTATTTATTTTTTGTTAGCTTAGTTTGTCAGGGAGAGCAGGCAAGGATGTCAGCGGAGGATTATGGCAAGCTGACAAGGAACCAGTTAGCTGAAATGTGCTAAGCCAAAGGACTGGGGCATGTCAGCCTGACTAAAGGAGAAATTATTGCAGCCTTAACCACAGCTGGATCACAGACCAGCAACCAGGAGGACAACCAGACTGGTCTTGGGATGTACAACTCCCAGAAAATGGAGAGTTCAATTGCCTCAGAGGACTTAAAAGTCCATCTGGAGTTCTAGAGGCCACATTTGGAAATAAAATCAGCAGAAAGACTGAGGCATTTAGAGATCAAAGTAGAATCAGCAGAGAGACTGCAGCATTTGGAAGCTGAAGAAAATGAGAGGTAGAGGCGACATCAAAAGGAGATGCTGACTCTTCTCCAGGGTTGTGGAGGTAATGGGGAAGGGAGTAACCGAACCCCAGAAGCAATAAAAGTCAGTACATTTTTTCCACAATTTACAGAGGGTGATAATTTTTATAGTTTTATTCATATGTTTGAATGGGTACGTAAACAGTATAATGTTGACCAAGGGCTCTGGGTATGGACCCTGACCCCCTTACACCATGGTAAAGCTATAACCGCTGTTTCTAAATTGTCTGAATCTGATTGCTTACATTATAATACAGTTAAAAATAGTTTATTAGAGTGTTTTCAGCTAACACCTGAAGCTTATAGGAAAAAGTTTTGTGAGCATAGATGCAAGGCAGATGAAGGTGTGTGTGAATATATTACTGAGTTAAGCACTTATTTTCATAGGTGGATGAGTGGGTGTCAGGTCACCACTTTTGAAGGGCTGGCAAACCTTTTGGTGAGGGGAACAAGCCCTTAGTACTTTGCCTGGGGACATGAGAATCTGGTTGGCAGATAGAGAGTATAACACCGCAGATGAGTTGGGGAAAAAGGGAGACCTATACCTAGTAAGCAGGGCATCACTGCACAGGAAAGGGATACCCAGTGTTGCACATGGGTCTAAGGGAACCCATGGTGAGCAGCCTAAACCACCCCCAACAGAGTCCACCAGTAACAGGGGAAGCCACCAGTTCAGGTACAAGGCCAGGATCAAGGGTTAAATGTTTTAAATGTAACCAGTGGGACCATGTAACATATAGATGTCCATGGAGACAAAGTGGGGAACAAAAGGTGGGGGAGCCAGTAAGGGGGAATGACAGAATGCAAGCAGTAAGTTGTCTGGTGACAATGAGGGTAACAAACTACCACAAGAGGTTACATCCTATCTTAGTAGATGAGAAACAGGCCACTGTTAAGACAGACAGCCTCTGACATAACCATTGTGAAGCCTGCAGTCGTTAACTCATTAACCCTGAGTACCGTCTCATGGCACCTGTGTACTTAACACCGAGTGCGTCATGAGAAGATACTAATTTCAAGATGCTACCCTCGAGTGCCTTCCAGAAGCGCGAGAAATTGTAGTGCAGATTTGTAGTTGAGCTTAATGTAAAACACACTGAAATCGTAAAAGAACTTGTAATTTACATTATATAGTTAGGATTCAGCGTGTTTTTAGATTAAGTTCATATTAAACTTTTTGTACAAATTCCATGTAAAAGGTTCTTGATAAAGCAAGTGATGGCAGCCAATCGGATTCTTGCAATCCAAGCCACCACTTGCATACCAGCTCCACCCCCAACCTAATTTTCTTTTGTTTTCCCCAAGTAAATAGAGGGTCCAGCAACAGGTATTTCTTTTCTTTTTGCCAATATGTGGAGATTTTACCTGCTACTGGATCCCTCTATTCTATTTGGGCACTCACGGATCGCCAGAGATAGTCATTGAGGCTCACCGGCATTTGCCACAAGGAGTTCCTGGTTTGACTGCCTGAAAGAACTGCTTTTTTTTCCCTTTAGGTAAGCTGTTGCTTGAAGAAGGTTGAACAGAATAAGTAAGTCCCAGAATTTAATAGTTTTTATTCCGGCTTCTTGTCACAGTCATAGCTCTTTACTGAGCAGGCATGTTTGATTTTTGTTAGTTTGCAGCAGGTGACTGTTTTTGTCAGCTCTGTGTATGCCTCACCTTGTTCTCAAACTGTTGCTCACTGTACCATACAACTAGAAAGTATTTACAGTATTTACACATGTATGTTGATGTTCGCCTGTGGGTTTCCCATTAATTGTTTGCTTTCTCAGTAAATCTGAAGGAAAAGGTTGAGAAGTATAAAAGCAGATTGTACTGAATCTACTTTGGAGTATCTGTGTGTGCATCTTATGCTACGATTACAACAGTTGGCCTGATACCGAAAAGTTCTGTTGTTTTAGTAGCCCTGTATTTTCACACTGCAGGCACTTGTAGTAGCCCTATCTCCTTCTTTTTTTTTTTTTTTTTTTTTTTTATTCTCATGCTGCAGGCACTTGTAGCAGCCCTATCCTCCAACTGAGAAATGTGCTTAGTTAGAAATTGTCAGTATAACTTCAGTCTTACCATTTTCATCCACTCTGCACTGTGTGTGCGTCTTATGCTGCAACATACATAGACATAAGCTACGATTTCAATGGTTGGCCCAATAATGGAAAGTATTCTCCCACTGATCAGGGCCGGACTTCAAATAAAAGGGGTTAGGGCCTTGTTGAGTGAACGTGTCCTCTTTCTTTCTGTTCCAGCCATCAAAACTACTGCAGGCACTTGTAGTAGCCCTATCCTCCTTCCTTTTTTTTTTTCAAATTGAGAAATGTGCTTACTTTAAATAAATTATGTCAGCATAACTTCAGTCTTACAATTTTCATCCACTCTGCACTGTGTGTGCGTCTTATGCTGCAACATACATAGACATAAGCTACGATTGCAGCAGTTGGCCCGATAACGGAAAACTACCGCACTGTATTCTCACGCTGATCAGAACCGGACTTCAAATAAAAGGGGCTAGGGCCTTGGTGAGCGAATGTGTCCTCTTTCTTTCTGTTGCAGCCCTCAAAACTACCACATGTACTCATAAGCCCTATTTTCCCTGTTTTTTTTTTTTTTTTTTTTCAAACTGAGAGATGTGCTTAGTTTAAATAAATTATGTCAGCATAACTTCACTCTTGCCATTCTGAGCCACTCTGCACCTTGAAAATGTCATCTGTTTTGCCACTTGGTGTAACTGATTCTCCTTTCACCTTTCTGGTTATATTTCTAAAGTATATTAAAACAAACACCCGGAATGTTAGCATGGTTTAAATCATTATACTGGTGACTCACATAGCAATATCTTTTTAGTTTTAGCATTATTGCATACTCCTCTTTAACTATTGCTGCTGCAGTTCAATAAAAGCTAGCATTCAGCCCTGGGATATGTTTATTTTTGCCTCTTATCAATGGCACAACATTGAGCAGGTAAAATGCTAAGCTATCTTGAGATTAAACAGCTGATTCCTGACTTACTAACTGAGGAACTTTCTGAAAAAGATCAAAAGAGTAAAAGTGCAATCTTCAGTGGCAGGATAGTTATTGTTTTAATAACAGGCTAAATTTGTGATGCTCATTCCACAAGATGCATTCTTGTTTATGTGAATTTCCTAGACTGGTAAATCATTGATGTTATGTAGTCCTATCTCGCCTACATTCTTATCCGTGGGTTCGGAGCTGAATATCGGCTCCGACTCGGCCAAAATTTTCTAGCTCAAAGTCTTCTATTGGCTGGGCTAAGCAGGTATCACATGGTGCACTGCTCCATATCCCCAGATCTCGTTTGCCGCTCGTGTAGCTTGGACATGGTCTCGCTCTTGGCTGTGGCTAAGTGCCTTTTTTTCTTGTCTTGAGAAAATTTATTGCTCTGAAACAAAAAGCTATTTTCATAGCTATTGTCCTTAGTGTTGTTTAGCATTTTGGTAGTGTGCGTGTTTGTGGTATCCCAATAACTGTTCCCTCGGGCTAGGCCCGTTTCAGTTAGAGGACCTAGTCCTTTCCTTCTGTCTGTCAAACCGTTTAAATTAGAGGTTTGATAGTCGGTTCTCCAACCCTTGTAGTCATTAACCGTTTTAGTTAGAGGTTTTTGGCATAGTTGGTTTCAGTGTGTGTCTCTAGAGTGCGTGTACATTTTCAACCTTGTCTGATTCCCGCGTTTTTTGTGGTGTTGAGTGTCGGTGAGTTTTCCTTTCAGATTTTCTCTTAGGTCGCATTGTTGGGTTTTGTCTGGTGATTATGTCTAAAGACTCCAAACAGCACAAACCTTCCGGTTTCAAAAAGTGCTCAAAATGTGGGTACAAAATGTCCATCACCGATGGGCATTCTATTTGCGTCTATTGCCTGGGAGCCATTCATCTGCAGGAATCCTACAGTTTTTGCCATGCATTCAGTCCCAGAGTGCTCCAAGAGAGAAAGAATAAGCTGATCCTAAAGGGACTTTTGAAACCCTCTTTCGAAGAGGTCTTAGATTCTTCCCCAGCGTTAAGTCTAAATCATCTAAGTCTAAAAAGAGATCTCCAGCTCCTTCAGTTTCATCGGAGCCTCCAGATAAAGTCTCAAAAATTGCATCGACCTCCTCGGCTCCACTGTCCTCAGGGCCGCAGGAAGTTTTGGTGGTGATGGAACTGGCATTGGCTCCGGTTATATTGGAACCTCTTCGGAGCCGATCGCCCAATCTCAGACCAGCTTCTCTTGAGAAGAGATCTCGATCTCCCTCCCTGTCCTCAAAATCCTCCAGAACCCTTTCGGATATGGATGTTGATAGGGTGGTCCAGAGGCTTCTCCAGTCACCGGTTGTTGCAAAATTGTTTTCGGCTCCGGCCCAGTTGACTCCGGAGCCCGTCCTGACCCCTGCTTCGACCATTCCTCCTCTGAGTGCATCTCTGTCTTCGGAGCCGGAGTGTTCTGCGCCGTGTGATAATGCTGACCACCCTGGCTGCAGACCTCCTACCAGCTAACTACTTACAACAGGCTGCAGAAGCAATCGCATACCCTATTTCTGTCCTTATCAACTGTACCATATCAGAAGCCGTTATCCCCAGCATATGGAAAATCTCACATGTAATTCCACTACACAAGGGGGGCAGTTCTAACGAACTGTCCAACTACAGGCCCATAGCTATTCTGTCCCCACTAGCTAAAATCATGGAAAAGTGTGTTCATATTCAACTCATGAAATATCTCACACAGAACAAACTATTATCTAATTCACAACATGGCTTTAGACCCAATCACAGCACCACAACAGCTCTCCTCTCCTTCTCTGATGCCATCAACCACAATCGTAACAATAACAATCTGTCCTCTGCCCTCTTCTTAGACCTTTCCAAGGCCTTTGACATGGTAGATCACAAAATGTTAGTGAAAAGTTTGGAAGCCCAAAACTTAAACAAGCAAGCCCTCCAATGGTTTGAGTCTTACCTACAAGACAGACAACAGGCAGTACTGTGGAAGGGCAAACTCTCCTCTCACCTCCCCATCAAACTTGGAGTTCCTCAGGGATCAATACTAGGTCCCCTTCTTTTTCCATCTTTATAAATGAACTTAGTGCAGTCATACCAGAGGCTACCTGCATTCAATATGCAGATGACTCAACCTTGATCTGCTCTGCCTCCTCCCAACAAAACTTTTCACATTAACCCAAAACACCTTCAACAAGGTTGAAAATTGGCTATTAAACCAAAACTAATACTAAACCCCAACAAAACTAAGTTACTTCTCTTCACCCCAACAAATAGAACCAAACCACCCTCATTCAACATAACAGCTAATAATGGCATCATCATCTCCCCAGTAACCCAAACCAAACTATTGGGTGTCTTGATCGATGACAACCTTAGGTTTGATGTACATATCAACCAAACCATAAAACTATCAATAAGAAATTTGGCAGCCTCTATAGGATCAGATCATTCCTAACCCCGCCAGCAAGAACTGCTATTGCCAGATCGCATCTCTTATCAACCCTTCTCTCCCCTCTCTTCTCCCACCTGAGTAAAACTGACCTCAAAAAATTGTCAACTTCCTATAACCACATAGCCAGATTTGCTACCGGCACACCCTACCGGACCCACCACTGCCAGAACCTGAAACTCTTAGGCTGGCTGGAACTACAACAACTCCTCCAACTCAACCAGCTCTTAGTAGCCCATAAAATTCTCCACCACCCAGACATTACTCCAGCCCTTAGTAACATAATCCGCCCTTATAGTAACAATCGGACACTCCGCTCATCCACCAAACTATTAGTACTTATGACCAAATCAAACCACACTGCAGGTGACTCCTCTTTGCCAACTCTGTCGGTAAATATTGGAACTCACTACCTGATAACATTACCCAAGAATCTTCACCAACGATATTTAAACATAAACTAAAAGCCACCTTAAGTCACACTGGCTATGCCCCTGCACCAACCCGGACTAGTACCCCTGACTCTCCTCGACCGTACTACCCTACCAGTCCACCCAATCATATTGATCAATCATACAAACTAATCTAGGTCTGATTGCCTTAATAAATTTCCTAAACCATACGTAACTAAGGAACTCTCTCCTATTTCTACCACTTATTGTATGTCTCCTATGGATTGCCTTATGGATGGATACATTCTGCTTTGTCTGGTATTACCATGTATGTCCTGTAATTGAAATCATTGTGCTATCTACTTTTTCTTTGTACTCACTTTTACTTAATGTTATTTACCCAATATGTGTAATACTTCTAAATTGTTGTATGTCTGGAGCTTTTCTCCCCAGGATATGTGTAATACTTCTAATTTGTTGTATGTCTGGAGCTTTTCTCCCCGGGACTCCGCTGAAAACGGATATGTATCCAGTCGGACCATCCCGGTCAACAAATGTAAAATAAATAAAATAAAATAAATGCTAGTCCAGTTCCGATGGCCCCTCCGGCTCCATCGGTGCTAACATCGGCTCCGACCCCATCGGCTCTGTCCTCGCGGTTTGGGACTCGGGATTCTTCAGTCGGGCCCGAGGGGGACATCTCGGGACATATTTCGGTTCCGAGCCTCCCTCTCGGTGCCTTGGCTCGGGGAATTCCAACACCCGTCATGATCTCGGAGGCTGGCCGGTCCTCGGACTCTAAGGAACAGCCTTCGAGGCCATGCAGACTGCGCTGGCCAGATCGTCAGCTACATCAGGCGGATCGGTCACTCTGTCCCCTACCACTCCGGTGAGAGCCTCTGACCAGCACCTGTCCAGGGACAGCAAAGTACCAAGGCCTAAGGATACCCCCACGAGTGGTCCCCAACTTTCTTAGAGTCCTTCAGAGTTCATGCCTGAGGAGCCCCCTAGAAAGAAGATGTGCAAGAGGAAGCACATAGACTCCCAGGATGAGTCATTCACTTCTGATACTGACCTCGAGGAATCGGTGGAGTCCCCCAGGTCATCCTCTGATGAATCTTCCTTCTCCGACATCCTGGAGATACTGAAGCAAAGAGATGACTGGCCATCCAAAACCCCTTCTGAGGAGGAGTCGGTCTTCCTTAAGGCCTTTGGTGCTCAGCCCTCCACTTCCTGGGTGTCCCCACCCTTCGATGAGCTCCTTGATTTAATTTGTCGAAGGGTGTGGGAAAACCCTGATTCTGTGGAGCCCGTACCCAGGCGCCCCAACAAGTTTCTTTCTGCTCCCCAGGGTAAGGAGTTCTTGTCCAAAGGAGTCCCTGTAGATGCCATGGTGGTGGCGGCGGCCACTCAGAAGGAAGTAGCAGAGACCTCTTCCTCCGTCCATTCTCCTAACAAGGAGTCTAAGGCCATGGACCGGAACGGGAAGCATACCCTCTCGTCAGCAACCTTTACCTTACGGTCACTGAATTATCTATCTCATTTCACTCGGCTCCAGAGAGATCTCCTCAAAGAGTTTGGAGATACTCTTGCGGGTAACGTCCCTAAGGCGGTGGCCCAGATGGTTAACGCCCAGGTGTCTACCCTCAACTCCATTGTCAACTCCTCCATGCGGCTCATTTCTTATGCAGTCGAGGGAGCGAGTAGGGCAGCAAGCTCAGGAGTCGCCCTTAGGAGGCAAGCCTGGCTGCGCCTGTGTCACTTTGCGGAGGCCTTCAAGTCTTCCTTCACTGACGCCCCCTTTGACGGTTCTTCCTTGTTCAGAACCAAAGTGAAAGACACCCTCACCAGGTTTGAGCAAGAGGGAAAGACCCTGTCTGCCGTAGGGGTCCGTTTTTCCCTTCCTTCTAGGCCTTACCCCAAGGCCCAGTGAGGTGGGAAGATGTGGTTCAAGAAATCACAGATGTTTTTTCCTGCTGCAAAAGGTGAATCCCCCTCCAGAGGCAGAGGAGGGGGAGGTTATTCAGGGAGACACCACCCTAGTGTCAGAGGGGGCGCTCGCAATTCGGGAGACCACAATTCCTTTTGTGGCTCTCCCTACTCTCGTTCCTGAGGGAGTGCCTGGCTGTGCCTATCCGGAGCCAGTCGGGGGTCGAATTTCGTTATATCCGGAAGCCTGGAAAAGCATCACCCAGGACCGATGGGTTTTACGAATAATTTCTGGAAGTTACCTCATTCCGTTCATATCAGACCCCCCCCATCAATCAGAAATATCCCAGATGTTCCACCCAGTCAAAGGGATCAAGCAGCCTTAGAAGTTTCAAAGCTGCTAGAAAAAGGAGCCATCCAGAGTGTCCCCTCTGACCAGATCGGATTAGGGACTTACTCAAGATTCTTGTTGGTGCCGAAAAGAACAGGGGACCTGAGACCTATATTAGATCTCAGCCAACTAAACAACTATGTACAGAAGTCCAAGTTCCATATGGTCACACTACAATTGATTCTCCTATTGTTGGGAGAGGAGGTATGGATGTGCTCCATCGACCTCAAGGATGCTTACTACCATGTAAAGATGGACAGGGCATCCAGGAGTCACCTATGCTTCCAGCTGGGAGCCAATCATTTCCAATTTTAAGCACTGCCCTTTGGTCTCACCATAGCCCCCAGGGTGATCACCAAGTGTATGGCAGTGGTGACGGCTCACTTGAGACATCAGGGATTCCAGGTGTTTCCGTATCTGGATGACTGGCTCTTTACTGCCTCCACCAGGCATCAGTTAATCCAAACCAGGGATGCCACCATCACTCTTTGTCAACAGTTGGGCATAACACTAAATTGGGAAAAATCTGCCTTGTTGCTCTCGCAGCGTGTCACCTTTATAGGCGCAGAGTTAGACACCATTCAAATGCGAGCATTTTTACCGCAGGAGAGGATCAGAATCTTGCAATAGCAAATACACATCCTGATGCCCATGAGGAAAGTGAAGGCGAGATTGGTTCTCCAACTTCTGGGGACCATGGCAGCAACAATCATGTTGGTCCCTCTAGCGAGATTACACATGAGACTTCTCCAATGGCTTCTCTTTGTTCAATGGTCTTTCCAAAAATTTCCACTTTCTCACCCCATTTTACTCACGGACAGATGCAAACAGGACCTCAACTGGTGGCTTCGCACCAACAATTTGGACGGGGTAGACCCTTTGTCCGACCCATTCCGGTTGCCACAGTGACCATGAACGCCTCCCAGATTGGGGGGGGCATTATCTTGGCAGGACAGTCCAAGGCACGTGGCAAGATCACAAGATACATCTGCATACCAACATCCTAGAGATGAGAGCGATGCTACTTGCGTTGCAGGCACTTCAGAGTTTTCTACCTCTAGGAACGATTGCAATACACTCAGACAACGTGTCGGTAGTGTGGTATCTAAACAAGCAAGGGGGAACCAGGTCTTACCCCCTGTGCAGAGAGGCCATGCGAGTGTGGCAGTGGGCAGTAACTTCCCAACGTTTTCTGGTGGCAGCGCACATTCCAGGGAAGTCCAACGTGATTGCGGACAGGCTAAGCAGAGCTATTCTGATGCCTTACGAGTGGTCCCTGAATCGTCTAGTTGCAGAACGAATCTTCAGCAAATGGGGTCAGCCTTGCTGTGACCTTTTTGCCAGCCCCATCAATGCCAAATGCAGCAACTACTTCACGCTGATCCCCCCACAGGGGGAGTCACCCAGGGATGCTCGGGTCCACGATTAGCCCTCCGGTCTGCTTTATGCTTTCCCTCCGTTTCCCTTGCTGTCAAGGGTAATTCAGAAAGCGCAATCCTTGGGAAGCAGAATAATTCTGATTGCTCCACACTGGCCTCGTCAAGCCTGGTTCCCCTTTCTTCAACCATACATTGTGGACACTCCTTGGATTCTGGACCCTCAACCAGATTTACTGATACACGTCGGGGGAAAAAAAAATTTATCTGCTTTTACTGTATTTGTGTTTCTTCCTACTTTATTGTGCTTTTGCGTCATCTTAAAAGTACTCAGTTGTATTTATTACTGCTTGGTGTAACTCATTCAAAGCCTTTTAGTTTAAGCACTTGGGCTTCAGACCGGTTGTTTTACATTAAGAAGGTTTGTGGTCTGCACTGTAGTGGCAGAACAGGTAGCTTACATCCTTCTAAGTTGGGAACTGCTGATTGAGGGCTCAGTGTCTGTTATTCTAAAAATTTATTAATTCTGGTTTAAGCACTTGGGCTTCAAGCCAGTTATTTTACATTAAGAGGGTTCGTGGTCTGCACTCTTGTGGGAGGAGAGGCTGGACTCTGCCCTTCTGAGCTGGGAATTTCTGGTTAAAGGCTTATAGTGCCTGCATATTTGAACTGCTTCTTACTGAAATTGGTACACCTTGTTTGCTGTAGCATAGACTTGATCCAGGCCTGCTGAATCTAGCTTTGTTTGTATAACTTGAGCACTAATCTAGGCATTCTTTAAATTATTCAATTGTATTTATTACTGCTTGGTAGTAACTTGATTAAAGTGTAGCTATCATTCTAAGTCTTTTGGATTAAGCACTTGGGCTTCAGACCAGTTGTTTTACATTAGGAAGGTTTGTGACCTGCACTGTGGTGGCAGGACAGGTAGCTTACATCCTTCTAAGTTGGGAACTGCTGATTGAGGGCTCAGTGTCTGTTATTCTAAAAGTGTATTAGTTCTGGTTTAAGCACTTGGGCTTCAGGCCAGTTATTTTACATTAAGAAGGTTCGTGGTCTGCACTCTTGTGGGAGGAGAGGCTGGACTCTGCCCTTCTGAGCTGGGAATTTTTGGTTAAAGGCTTATAGTGCCTGCATATTTGAGCTGCTTCTTACTGGAATTGGTACACCTTGTTTGCTGTAGCATAGACTAGATCCAGGCCTGCTGAATCTAGCTTTGTTTGTATGCTTGTTGTTTGTTTGCTTATTTCCCTGAAATGCTAATTTCACCTAAAACGCGGCTTTTCAGCGCTTCTCTGGATCCCTAGTGATATCTGCATTACTTACTGTACTTATTTCCTTGTTTCACTAGAAAGAAAGTTACTGTTTGTCATTTTTGCATTTAATCACATTGCATTTAAGTTACCTGGCACTTGCTCACTAAGTCAGCACTAAAAAATTAAAAGCACTACACCCTCACAAACTCCCCTTGAGTACCTTGTTCCCCATTGGCCCTTTTTTTCAATTATAAAGGAATTCCCAATACTATTCTAGCATGTCCAAAGGTCAGTTGTCAATCTCCTCTCCAGTCCAGCTGGTGAATCTGGGAATCTTGAGGCAATGTTACAACTGCCTCATGTACACAGACAATCCTCTCCTCCTCCCAACAAATTCCAACACATGTGAGAGATGCAACCATATAGTCAAACTGGAGGCTAAGCTCTCTCAACTCAGTACTGGCGTAACCAGTCAGGAGGAGAAGGAAACCACACTCACTACAATTCCAGTCTCACATAGACCTACCACGACAGCAAACCAAACACATAAACACACAAAAACATACTCGGAGGCTCTAAATAAAAATCTGCCTAAGCAGCAGAGACCTCCAAAGCAGACACCCAAGCAACCGCTACCCCAAAACAAAACACGAGCAACACATAGCTCACAAAGCCAGTGTGCCGAACAGACACAGCCCTTAAGGCTAAACAACGCACCTGATACACTTGTAATAGGTGACTCTATCGTCAGGCACACTGACGTCCCGCTCACCAGGCTGAACAAGGAGAAGGTCACGGTGAGCTGCCTTTCGGGCGCTAGGATCCGCCACATAACACAAGCACTCAGGTCACTCCAAGGCAAGTACAAATATGACTCAGTCATTGTCCATGCTGGTGTGAATGACCTGAGACGTACTTCCCTGGACTACATGAAAAGAGACACAGAGGAGCTCTCTGAGCATGTAGCCCAGGCCGGTATGACCCTGACCTTGAGTAGCATCTTACCCTCACCAAGAATGATGCCACAATAAGAAGACAAGATGATCAATTTCAACAATTGGCTTAAGTATTGGTGTCATTCAAAGGGGATCCAATTCCTGTCAGCCTGGGATGACATGCTCGACAAGCCACGATGCTTCGCTAGGGACGGCTTGCACCTGTCACCATTGGGCTTTCGGATATTGGCAAAGGCTCTTGCTACCCCCATAGTGCCTTTTTTAGGCAAGGCTCAAAAGACAAACCCACCTCTATAGGAATCACAAGGGATAAAAAACTAAGAGTAATGCTACTCAACGCCAGAAGTCTAAACCTCAAGATGCACACACTCAAAACTCTCCTTAGCATGGAGAACATCGATATCTGTGCAGTAACAGAAACCTGGTTCAAGGCTCCCGAGAGCACCCCAGCACTACCAGGTTATACCTCATACCATGCTTTTCGGCCCCAAAACTTGGACCAAACCACAAAAGAAGGGGGAGTATCAATATTCGTCAAAGATACCTACACCTCCAGGTTGGTGGCACAGCACGAAGCATCAGAGACTATCCATGTACAACTAACAGTGGGTAAAACTGCCTTCCAGTTTATAGCCTGCTACAGACCACCCTCCCAAACCCAGGAACCCCACTCGGCCTTCCTGAGAACACTGGAAAATATGAAGGTCTCTCCAAACACCATTATGTTGGGCGACTTCAACTACCCAAACATAAACTGGGAGCATTACTCTAGCTCCAACACCCTAGCCCAAAGTTTCCTAGAATTTATAAACTCAAATGCTATGGAACAACTTGTTACCACTCCCACAAGAGGGGAAAACATACTGGACCTGATCATCACCAACATGGGGACTCTATGCTCCAGACCAGAAGTGTATCCCTCACTGGTAAGATCAGACCATAATCTCACTGGATATTCACATCCCGACCCCACCCCCTGCCCAGAAAACCACAGTGAAAAACTTCTCTAAAGCAAATTTCACACTCCTCAAAACCGAGGTGGAATCCTTCAAAGCCCCCAGGCCTGTGGAAAATACGGCCCAGACCGCAGAATCCTTTATAAACGCATTCTATGAACACCTTCAGGAATGCATGGATCATGCAATCCCAAATAAAACCAAGACCCAATCCTCCAAAGGCAGACATCCTGTCTGGTTGACCCCAGCCATAAACAAACTATACAATAGAAGGAGGAAGCTACTACATGATAGAGCAAAATCCCAAAAAGAGAAGGCATCTCTGATCAGTATTAGCAAAAAACTACGGGCACACATAAAATCATCTAAGGCCAGCTTTGAGAGAAAAATTGCACAGGACGCTAAGGATAATCACAAGGCTTTCTTTAGTTATGTTAGGAACCTGGGTGGGAATTCCCAGATATGCTCAGAATTATTCCAAAATTACATAAAATACACCAAACCCACAGACATTGCCAACATCCTAGCTGACAGGTTCAGCACAAAGTTCTCCCCCCACTCCCCACCAAAAGGGCAAATATCTATCCTAGCAGAGTGCTGCCCCCCTGACATCTCAGATGCTCAGGTAAGAGCCGCCCTCTCCAAAGCAAAAAACACAGCATCAATGAGACCAGATGGTCTTCCGCGCTGCGTCCTACATGAACTCCAAGAAGAGCTAAACCCAAACATAAAACTACTGTTCAATCTCAGCCTTACTACAGGATATGTACGCAAAGAGTGGCATACAGCAACAGTGGTCCCTCTCCACAAAGGTGGTACCTCAATGGATCCTGGAAACTATCGCCCCATAAGCCTGACTAGCTTGGTCTGCAAAGCTATGGAAAGGATCATCGTGGACCTCATAAATAAAGATATTGGGGACCTACAGACACTGGATCCTACCCAGTTTGGCTTTGTTAAGGGCAGATCCTGCCTCTTAAACCTGGTCAATTTCTTTGAAACAGTCACCAAGGCCAATGACGAGGGGAAGTTGGTGCACACAGCCTACCCGGACCTCGCAAAAGCCTTCGATACAGTACCCCACTCGGGCATTATAGATAAGCTCACCAGCTTAAATATAAACCCCTATGTCACTAGATGGGTTGCAAACTGGCTCAAGGACAGAACCCACATGGTTAGAATTGCTGGAGCCATGTCAGACTCCAAACCAGTTACAATTGGCATCCCACAAGGCTCAGTCCTGGGACCTCTCTTGTTCGGTATATATTTCTAGGAGGTACAGGCCAACACGGAAGGACTGTGGCTGACCAAGTTCGCAGATGACTGCAAACTGGATGCCATAATCGACTCTCCAGTCGACACAAGCATCCTCCAAAAGGGCCTCATAGAAACAGACAACTGATGCCAGAGCCATGGCCTCAAGCTAAATGCCAAAAAGTGTATAGTCATCCCTTTGGCAAAACAAAGTGCCCACAAATTACCACATAGGTGGTAATCCATTAAGTACAGAAGAAGTAATTAGGGACCTGGGGACCCAAGTTGATAGCAATCTCTCATTTGACAACCACGTGGTCAAAGTGGTTAGAAGAACATTTTATATAGCCCACCTAATCATGAAGGGATTCACATCTAGATCAGGGGAGGTCATTGTGCCTCTTTACTCATCCGTCATCAGGCCCATAATTGAGTACAATGCCCCTTTTGGGATGTACCTTACCAGACACCTGCAGCAACTGGAAAGACCCCAAAAGTACCTCACCAAGAGGATCAAAGGGCTCAAACAGATGCCATATGCTGCCCGGTTAAAGAAACTCCAGCTCTACTCAGTGGCATACCGCCTGCCCAGAGACGATCTGTGCCTGACGTATAAAGCCATGTCCAACCCTGAATTAATGGACATGCTGCACCTCAGAAAATCCAAATCCCATCGAGCTACGCACTTGAGAGACTTGAACCTCAGCACTGAAATAAATAGGACATGCTGTAGGGACAGATTCATAACCCAGAGGCTCCCTTCACTGTGGAATAACATCCCAGTCCAGGTTAGGCAGAGTCCCTCATTGACTCTCTTCAAGAGGAATCTTGATGAGTGGATGGGAGATCGTAGGTTTACCCCGGGTATCACTTCTGTGTCACTCTTAGACAGAGGCACAGTATACTAACCTCGAAAAAGGGCATAGCAAAATTAATTTAAAATGGGTGGCGAAAGCCAAATGCACTCTGGCTAGGCTTATAAATGCCCTAGGGCAGATAGCCTAGTATGAACCTATAAACAATTCCACCCCTCTCTAATGACCCTCCGGCTGACAGCCTGGCTGCTCCACTTCCGTCGTTAGTCAGGCTTCATGAATTTTCACCAGAAGTGGTTCACATTTTATCTTCCTGTCATAAGCCATCTACTAGGAAGATTTATTCCAGCAAGTGGAAGAGGTATTCTATTTGGGCGCATACCCAAGGCATCGATCCATACACAGCTCCAGTTGCTTCAGTCTTGGAGTTTTTGTCTATGCTCTTTCATCAGGGTTCCGCATCAGCTACCGTCAAAGTTCAATTGGCTGCGATCTCTAATTTTCATGTGGCTATTGAGCCTAGTCTTTTGGCTCATAGACTCTGCAAGGCTTTCCTGAAGGATACTCTGTTAGTCTGTCCCCTGGTCTCCGAATTTGTCATGCCTTGGGATCTCAGTTTTGTCCTACAAGCCCTTACTTCACCACCTTTCAAGCCTGCAGCTACCTGTGAATTGAAGTTCTTGACATGGAAAACAGCCTTCTTAATAGTAATCACCTCAGCAAGGTGAGTTTCGGAAATTCAAGCCCTCTCTATTAAACCCCCATACTTAGTCTTCCATAAGGACAGAGTTTCTCTTAGACCGAACCCTTCCTTTTTTCCTAAAGTGGCTTCCATGTCTAATCTTAATCAATCCATTGAGTTGCCTGTATTCTTTCCGCAATTTTCACACAAGGCAGAATTTAAATTCCATCAATTGGATGTACATAGACAGTTACGCTTCTATCTGCACCGAACAAAAGATATCCGGAAGTCAGATCAACTATTTGTCTCCTTTGCGGACAACAAAATTGAGTCCCCAGTTTCCAAGGTCACCATGTCCGGATGGATATCTAATTGCATCTCGTTCGCCTACCAAGCGGGAGGAAAGGATCTGCCATTTCCGATCAAGGCTCACTCTACTCAGGCCGTTTCTACATCTACAGCCTATCAGGCCAGGTTGTCAATGGATGATATATGTGCTGCAGCTACTTGGGCTTCTCCTCACACATTTGTTTCTCATTACAGATTGGACGTGGTTTCTAGGGACAGGTCACCCTTTAGCTCCACAGTACTCAGGAGTATTTTCCTATGAGCCACCCAGGGTGTAGGTGCTAGGGACGCTGTCCCATGGGTAAGAATGTAGGCGAGATAGGACTACATAACATCAGGAAGTTATGTACTCACCATAACGTTCGATGTATGTAGTCCATCTCGCCTCACATTCTTACTTACCCTCCCGCCTTCCTGGAGGATCTGAAGGTTAGGGTTTTTTTATCTACAGTTCCCTTTACTTCAGCTTATTCTTTTTATCTGGATGTTGTGTATGCATGGGGTATGTATGAGTTTCGCAGCAAACTAGATCTGGGGATATGGAGCACTGCACCATGGGATACCTGCTTAGCCCAGCCAATGGAAGACTTCGAGCTAGAAAAGTTTGGCCGAGTCGGAGCCGATGTTCGGCTCCGAACCCGCGGGTAAGAATGTGAGGCGAGATGGACTACATACATCGAACGTTATGGTGAGTACATAACTTCCTGTTATAGTCCTCCAAATGGCAAAATATTATATTTGATATGTTGTCATGTTAGACAAGTTAAGAATAGTTAGTGTGCCTTGTGTTTCTCAAAAGTACAATCAACATGCACCGTTTTACCCTATCCTCCTGCCTTTTTTTTTCAAACTGTTCATTTATATATATATATATATATATATGTGTGTGTGTGTGTGTGTGTGTGTGTGTGTGTATATATATATATATATATATATATACACACACACACACACATTTATATATATATATATATGTATATATATATATATATATATATATATATATGTATGTATGTGTATATTTTTATTTTATTTATTTATTTTATTTATAGTTGGTTTACCAGGATAGTCCATTGGGCCAAAATGAATCCGTTTTCAATGGAGTCCTGGGGAGAAAAGCTCCAAAGCAATCTAGGTTATAGTAGCTTATTAATGATAGTTATACAAAAATTAAGTTTCACTTAAACAATTTCGAATAGTACATGTATCATTAGGAGTAATACAGACTAGTGATGAAACTTACAAATACAAAAAGTTGAGATTCACTTTTACAATTTCAAATAGTACTTCAAAACAATTAGTAGTACAGACTTGGGATGAAACTACAGATGATACAGGCACATGAAGAATCTTGCAAAGTAGATATTGAGAAGTCATGTATATATGAAAGCATACCCATGAAGAGGTGCAGGCTAGTGCACTTTTGGAAATTCCATAAGGATAATAGTAATAATGAATGAGTTAGAGGAAAATAATAGGAAAGTTGCTGCTGAGGAGGGAGATGGACTTTGTTAGTGTTTGGTTATGAGGGGTGGGAACAAGAGCATTCCCACTGGGATAGTAAATGTGAATGAAGAGATTTTTTGAAGATGAAGTGATTACAGGTTGTGCGAATGGTTGGTGGTAGGGAGTTCCAGAGGCGAGCTAGGCCATAGGATAGAAGATTTTTACCTGGGGGGGGCGAGTTAGTTTATGAACTTCAAGTAGATTTTGATTGTTGGTTCTTAGTACTCTATCAGGGAGGTGCATTTTAAAGGCAGTAGAAAGGGAGGGACAGAGGGAGGGGTTGAAAATGAGCTTATGTGCAAGACTTAGTTGGGTATAGGTTAGGTGATTGGGTAGTTGTAGCCATTTTAGTTTTTGGAGTGAGGAACAGTGGTGGGTGTAGGACCTCTGGCTGGTGGCGAATTTGGCTATTTTGTTGTAGCAAGAGGAAAGTTGTTTTTTTTTAGAGATGACTGTAGGTTACAAAGGAGTGGAGCACCATAGAGAAGGGAGAGGATAAGAAAGGAAGTAGAAAGAGTGATCTTAGTGGCAGGTGTAAGGTAATGGTTTTGTCGGTAGAGCATGCCTAGTTTTTGGTGGTTTTTTTTGATATTATGTTGTAAGTGGGAATTAAATTTGAGCTGGTTATCAATTTGGATCCCAAGTAGCTTAGTCTCTGACACCAGATCCAGAGGTGAGTTATTTTGACTAGTAATAGAGAATGTGTTCGTATTGATGGAAGTGACTTTAGAGGGGGTAAATAACATTAGTTTGGTTTTAGAGGCATTGAGTGCTAGGTGATTATTCTTCATCCATTGCTCAGTGGTTGAAATAGTATATGGCCGAATACCTTCACTTTTTTTATTGGATACGAGCGAATGATGTTCTTCGTGTTTCCCTGTTGCAGTCATCACACTTGTGTTATCTGCCTGCAGGTAGCCCTCAGTCGGCCCGAATACCAGAGACTTAGTATTTCTGTTTCGGATGTATCCCTCCAGGACTGATGTCAGGTTGTCAGGGGTAGAAAAACAGGCAGCCAATGCCATTACATCAGTCTTTCTTGCAGAGAAGCCCGAAGCAGTTCGCACGAGTGCCGGTCGGCCGCTACCTGAGTTTTTGTTTACGAATTGAATCATCCTGAAGTCTTCTAAAGATAAGTACCCCGTTGGGGATACTTTTTTCTTGCTCTAACTGATGTCAGAAAAAGTTAACAATTGTCTTGCCTGTGGAAAGCAAATACCACACTGCGATTTCCATTCTTACTGCGTCACCTGTTTAAGCCCAGACCACAAATTACCTCGCTGTCGATTTTGTGCCTTGTTCAACGCCTGAACTATTCATCGTCGGGCCCTTATTGTCGCTAAATACTTTTGTTCTCGATCTCTGTATTTTGAAATGGCTTCGGTAAGCCATCCGACTACCAATATTCCGAAAAAACGTAAGGATGAAGACAGAGACAGACCGCACAGGCTCAAAGCTGCCGACGATGCTTTTGTTAAGCTAGTCGCCAGTTCGCCGGTACTCAGTGAGGCGCTTTCACAGCCCCTGATGCCCTCTTCAATGGATTTGCAAGCCTCTACCGAGACCCGTTTGCACACCAGTATGCCGCAAGACTCTTCTTTGACTATGGAACCTGCGGATGTCTCTACCTTGGATGGGTCCAGAGCTGCTGAGCAGGCACCGGCTTCTGAGGAAGTTCTTCGCACTACCGATGTTCGACACAAACTGATGACTTCTTTCGCGTCTTCATTTCTGTCTAAAACTACCAAGTTTCTAAGGCCAACAGTACATGCTATGCCTAGAAAACAGACAACCAAAGTGTGTGCACCTGCTCCCTTGCCACAACATCAAATGCTTAAAATGGCAGAAGACGTTATTATGCTGATTAGGGGAAGTCAGCCTTCCCCTGCTAAGAGAAAAAGAGACCTGTCCCCAGCAGCTTCAACAGACCAAGAGTCCGATGACTCTGAGGTATCTGATTATGAAGATATGCTCTTATCTGCTTATGAGGATTCAGATGCAGAGGAATCCATTCCCTCTGCCTCTCTTCCAGAGGACTTTTCTTTTGGTGAAACTTTACATACTTTAAGAGAGCATTTCCATTGGGAATGCCAGGACTATCCTCGGTCCAAAAAGAGACTCAGAGAATTTCTAGATTTGCCACAACAGAGGCCTTTAGCAATACCTCCAGTCCAGGAAGTTGTGGATGATGTCTTTATGGAATCCAGTCTTACTCATGATATTTTACCCCCTGCTCCTAGGAAACCAGACAGGTATTACAGAGTACCTGATTCTCACAAATTCCTTTTCAAAAATCCTACTGCTGACCCAGAGATCATCTCCCAGGGGCCTAAAGGTATCAAAGCAACTACAGCTAAGAATCCCACCCCTTCAGACAGGTATTCCAGAGCTTTGGACAGATGGGGTAAGAAAGTATATACGTCTGCAATTCTCCCCATTAGCGCGCTGAATTGTCAGTTTCACATGCTGAAGTACCAACAACATATTATGGAACTTATTAAACAAAAAATAGCAACCTTTACAGACTGTGCAGAAAATAAAGAATTGCAAGAGCTTATGCATTCTGCAAGCCAAGTCAGCAAGCATACATTGCAGTGTGACTTTGACGCCCCAGAAGCATCTTGCAGGGCAGCAGTCACTAGTTCTGTACTGAGAAGGCATGCTTGTCTTAAGGGGCAGACCTTGTAAAATCAAAGTTATTAGACGCTCCTTTGAACAAGGACAATCTGTTTGGCACCAAAGCAGAAGAGGTTTTTAAAAAGATGGAAGAAAAAGCTAAATCTATGCAGACAGTCAAAGAATTCTTACAAGTATAGCCTCCTAGATTCAGTAAGCATTGCCCCTGAAAACATTGGTCCTTTCCAACCCCCTCAAGGCCACCTCAAACTAGTCCCAGAGGAAACAGACCCCCCCCAGACTACAGTCTCAGGGTATGCAGAGATCTAAGCAGTGGAGTGCCTCCACCTCCAAAGCAGGGAGTGCTAAGCCACCCCCTTGCAGAAAGAATTCACTATGACTTCTCTACTCCACTCCCCACCTTTGCCCAACTGCTTGTGCCCCTAGGAGGAAAACTTGCCCTTCATGCAAAAAACTGGATGTCCATCACCAAAGACTGATGGGTCCTCAACATTGTATCCCAGGGGTACAGATTTTACTTCCACTCTCTGCCAACCTCAAAAGGGTTCCCAGACCTTCCTCCAAACCAGTGGGCAGAGGCACAAAACCAAGTTCTATCCCTGCTCTCTATCAGGGCAATTCAGCCTGTTCCTGCGGAACAGATAGGTCAAGGATTCTCTTCCAGACTTTTCCTGGTACCCAGAAAAGAGTGCTCTTGGCGCCCAATCCTAGATCTTTCAATTCTCAACACCTTCCTGGTGGCACCAAAATTCAAAATGCTCACCTTGCAGCAGCTTCTACATATGCTAGCCAAAGATGCCTGGTTAGTCACCATAGACTTAAAAGAAACCTATCTGCTCATCCCTGTAAGGGAGTCATGCAGGAAATATCTACGTTTCAGGGCCAGATCTATGCATTATCAGTTATCTGCACTTCCCTTTGGCTTATTCACTGATCCGAGAGTATTCACAAAATGCCTGGCTCCAGCCATTGCTTACTGCAGGCAGAGAAATATCCAAATTTACCAGTACTTGGGACAACTGCCTGATTTAGGCGGACTGTCAGGAAATGCTGTTGCAGCACCTGACATTTGTAAAAAACCTTCTAACATCCGTGGGGTACACCATCAACGAAAAGAAATCAAAACTAGTCCCCACTCAAAAGATTGTATTCCTGGGAGCAAACTTGGACACAGCATCCCAGATGGCATTCCTCACTTCAGAAAAACAAGCCTATCTGACAGACTGTTTAACTTAAATGGCCACCAGAACCCAGCTATCCACAAGGAAAATCCTGCAGGCCTTAGGGTTCGTGGCCTCATGCATCCTACTAATTCCATATACCAGACTGCATATGAGGAAACTTCAATGGTACTTAAAAAGTCTTTGGTGCCAACATTCTCAGGACCTGGAAACTGTCATTCCTATCATACCCTGTCTAAGGACAGAGTTTCTTTGGTGGGCAGCTGCATGCAACCACAACAAGGGACTGCCCTTTACTCAACCCCATGCCACCCAGACCCTAACCACAGACACATCAGACTATGCCTGAGGAGCACACATGGACGGCAAGTGCATTCAGGGCCACTGGAGCCCAAGCAGGAGTGGCCTTAGGTCAACTGGTGCCCTAGGCAAGAGGGCTCCAAGGCGCCCTCCACCACAACACCCGGTGTCCCCATCCTGGTCTACCTACACCAAATAAATACTGGAAAAGTGCCCCTACTAGAGCGGTGCCCTAGGCAGCCGCCTAGTTGGCCTATGCCTAAGGCCGGCTATGAGCCCAAGTCAAATTCATCTGCACATCAACCAAAAAGAGATGCTAGCTGTGCAGAATGCTCTGACAGCTTTCAGATCCCTACTCTCACCAGAACACCTGCTAACAAAAACAGTCAACACCACAGTTATGTGGTTCATCAACAAGCAGGGGGGAACCCACTCTTACCCACTCTACAGGCTAGTCATGGCCCTGTGGAGCTCGGCCTTTGATATGTAAGTCCATCCGCACGCTCAATTTCTGCCAGGCAAACAAAACTCACTGGCAGACGACTTAAGCAGAAATCTCCTAGACCCACACAAGTGTCAGTTAGAGCCCAGCACCTTCAACCTTCTGATTCAGAAATGGGGCCCCCAGAGGTGGATCTCTTTCCTCCCCCTGTAACCACCAGCTCAGCAAATTCTGCACCAGGAAACCTCACAGCAGGGCCTAGAAAGTGGATGCCCTATATTTTCAGTGGGTAAATCTCTCAATCTATGCCTTTCCCTCTCTGCCCCTTCTCTCAAGAGTATTACTCCAGATAAGACAGGACAGCCCAAGGACAATTCTGATTGCCCTGGACTGGCTACACCAGCACTGGTACCCACTCCTGTGCAGCCTGTGACCGGTGCTACCCTGTCACCTACACCAGGACCCAACCCTGTTCTCTCAGCAGGAGGGACAGATTTTGCATCCACAACTGCAAGCCCTAAATCTTGCAGCCTGGCTTTTTCCTTGAATTCTCCCCCAGTAACCCTAAGCAAGCAGGTGCTGGATGTCATTCTTGAAGCCAGAAGACCCAGTACAAGAAAATCCTATGCCAATAAGTGGAAAAGGTACTGCTCCTGGTTTAATTCTAAGGGAGAGGACACAACTCTGCCCTCCCTGCCTCTAATCCTGGATTACATAGCATATCTGCTTCACAAAGGCCTGTCCTTCTCCATTAAGATACATGCCTCTTCCATTTTGGCTCATTACAACACTGAACCACCTCTCTTCTCACACCCTCTTATCAAACAGTTCCAGAGAGGGGCAAACAACTTAAGGCCACCAAGGAGAGCACCCACCCGTACTTGGGACCTTTGTACTTGAAAAGTTCACGCTTCCCCCCTTTGAACCTGCAGTGTCAGTAAAGTTAAAATTCCTCTCTTGGAAAACAGCCTTGCTTCTGGCCATCACTTCAGCTAGAAGAGTGTCTGGGGGGGACCTTCATTATTTTCCATGTTGACAGGGTTTCCCTCAGGACTAACCCTTCCTTTATGCCTAAAGTGGTGTCCAGTGTGTCTCTCAACCAATCTATCCATTTGCCAACCTTCTTCCCTAATCATTAAAATAAAGGGGAAAGGATCCTGCACTCCTTGGATGTGCACAGACAGCTCAGATTCTACTGTGATAGGACTAAGCCCTTCAGGAAATCTGACCAGTTACTAGTCAGCTTTGCATCAGGGGCAGAGGGCAAGGCCATTGCAAAACAAACAATTTCCAAATGGATAGCACACTGCATCCATTTCTGCTACAAGCACCATGGGAAACCAACCCCGCAGGGGGTCAGAACACATTCCACTAGGGCAACCTCTACCTCTACCGCATTTCTCAGGGGAGTCCCTACCAGGGACATCCTGGAAGCTGCTACCTGGAGTTCTGTACACACCTTCACCAAGCATTACCACCTGCCTATCTTTTCCAAATCCAGGGCAGGTTTTGCAACTGCAGTCCTGGAAGGCAAACTACCCACCCCTAACTCTTCTTGGCTGCCTCCACCCTTCTTCAGCTTTGGGAATCAACCCAAGTGTGATGACTGCAACAGTGAAACATGAAGAACATAGTACAGTTGTGTACACTTACCATAAATGTAGATGTTCGAGTGTATTAACTATTGCAGTCATGGTTTCCCTCCCTCCAGCCTCCTGGTTTCTCTCTTTCTCTCTCTCCTCTCTATGGCTATTACTCACCCCTTACAGGGGTATTGGTATTGGTATTTACTTTTTACTGGTGGTGTGTTCCAACCATAACTTAGCTCCATATTTGGGGGGCTCCTGACATTTGGGGCAAGAAAAACTGATGTAATGGTGTTGGCTGCCTGTTTTATACCCCTGACGACCTGACATCAGTCCTGGAGTGACAGCATCCAACACAGAAATAATAAGTCTCTAGTATTCGGGCTGACTGAGGGCTACCTGCAGGCAGATAACCCAAGTGTGATGACTGCAACAGTGAATACACTCGAACATCTACATTTATGGTAAGTGTATACAACTGTACTTTCTTTCTCTTTTCATAGGACTGTTTAGCTCTGTTTATTCCTTTTTCCATAACGAACAATGCATCTTACTGGCCGTTGCTGATTGTGGTTATACATGCTTCATATCTTTGTGAACTACTTCACTTGACCATTGTATCATGTAGTAATTTCCTGTATCACACAGTCAATACACAGTTTTCTGGTGCATTGCTTTTCACGTGCCTCTGTGCAAGTATATTACATAAGAATGTTGTATACCATTGTGTTTTTCAGGTGTGATTTCAAGTGTAAAGCAACACATCCCCCAATGAAGATGCCATCTGTTGAGGAGAAAGCAAGCAGGATTTACCTGTTGGGTGAGGAAACTGACTCTGATGGTTGTAGCAGTGGTTCAGACATGGGTATGTACCTTGAACCACCACATAATGCCAACCAGAGTGAGGATGAAGATTATGACACAGAGGATGAGATTCCACTCGCACGTCTGCATGAAAAGGCCATTGCCTGTGATACGGATGATGCCCCTGTGCCCGCCATTCCTGAAAGGCCACTACGAGTTGCCAAAGCAGACCTGACCAGTAATTATGACACTGACCATGACAGTGAGGATGAGGTGCCACTTGCACTCCTAAGGAAGGTGGTCACACACGATGGCCACCCAGTGCAGTCAGAGTTTGACGCAAACTTTGACATGCCTTTATCTGTGTTCAAGAAAGCACGTGGTATGACTGACACAACTATGAAATCCCCTACAGTGCATGACACTGCAAGTGCTGACAAGGGTGTAGATGTTTCTTCGACTGTGCATGACATGGAAAGTAGTCCAGAGTATGGTGATTGGGATGGAGAAAATCCATTAGATATGAGTCGAAGTAGTTCCTTATCAGGCAACGATATGGTTGTGCCTCAGCAGGGAACGTCTGTTAGTAGTTCACTAACAACTGCATGCAGTACAGTTGGTACTGACAATGAGAAAGCACCCTCTCTCAACCCTTCAGCACTTTCCATTCCCAACTGTTCCACGTGACCCAGTAGGGTACACCGAGCATCGCCACCACGTAAGATCACGTGGGGAAAAACACCTCCAAACTGTACACATTGAGGACTTTGTGAGGCCAGTAGAACCAGTAAACAACTTGGGCTCAGATAGCACAGAGATGGACTTCCTGAATTTGATGTTCCCAGAGGAGCTGTACACCCTTATTGCAAATGAAACCAGTCGCTATGCTGCACAGAGGCAGGCCGCAGCAGGCAAGGTTGATACAAGGTGGAGTCCTGTTTTTCCAGGAGACATACGCACATTTCTAGGTGTCAGAATATACATGTCTATTGTACATGTTCCTGAATACAGGTAGTACTGGGAAATGCACCATGTATATGGTTGCTTCCTAATAGCGGAGTACATGACCAGAGATTTGAAAAAATTCAGCAGTACTTCCACTGCAACAATAACAGCCTGAGCCTACCACAGGGCTCTGTGGGTCATGACAAGCTACATCATGTACAGCCATTACTAGGTGCAGTACTTCATGCATGCAGGACACGGTACAATGTGCATTGTGAGGTGGCTGCAGACGAAGCCATGGTTGGCTTCAGTGAACGCTTGACATTTAGACAGTTTATGCCTGGTAAGCCTGAGAGGTATGGCATTAAGGTGTGGGTGTTGGCAGACTCTACCAATGGGTATGTATGTGAATTCCAGGTCTACATTGGAAAAGCAGAGCAGAATACAGAGGTCGGACTGGCACACAGAGTTGTGGTTGACTTAACTAGGGGACTGATTGGCAAGAAGCATCACATTTTCTTTGATAACTTCTTTACCTGTGTTCTACTGGCACAGCAATTGCTGAAAGATGGTCTATACTGTTATGGAACCGTGCACTCCAATAGGTCAGGATGGCCTCTAACATTCAACAGACAGGCCATCGGAAAAGCAGCTTGAGGCTACTACAAGCAATTGCAGAGTGGACCACTGCTAGCTACTGAATGGAAGGATAGCAACCCAGTATTCCTCCTGTCAACTAACTGCAACCCAACCTTGCCAGTCGCCAGCACACACAGGAGAAAGCGTGATGGAAGCAAGACATCTGTACCATGTCCATCAGTTGTAAACATGTGCAACACTTACATGAATGGGGTGGACCGAGCAAATCAGCTCAGGACACAGTATCCCACTGCCGGAAAGGCCTGTAAATGGTGGCTGTACTTCTTCTGGTTCTTATGGGATGTAGCCATTGTCAATGCTTTCATTTTATTCCATGAAAGTAACAGCCACCAGCAAATGTCAAGCTCTGGATGTGCTATTCCATCAACACAGTTACAGTTCTGAAGGAACCTAGGTTTGCATCTACTTGCCAGTTACACAAAGAGGAAAAGATGCACTGAGGTTACTGTCCCAGAAGCTGTGAGCCGATTTGAACATGGCTCTCACTTTCTGGTGAAATAGCATAAATCAAGATGCAAAAACTGTGCCAGCAAGGGTAAACATGCTGAGCCATTATGGGGGTGCCTGACTTCCAAGTTCAACTTGTGTTTTGAATGCTTTGGCGAGTACCATGGCTATAAATTTCTACTTGGTTACTGACTGCAATGCACAAAACAAATCAAGATGTGCATACATATGGAACTGGGGACATTGAAGTGTGGTGCTGACTACTGTGTGCATCACTGGGTGTCACACCTAAACATCAAGAACGTTAGGACCCTCATGGATGGCAGTGGGGAACTTGGAGACTCTTCAGCTTAGTTCCAGTGCCCTGCTTTCCTGGATATGCATGGTTTCAAGGGTGCCACTTTGATGGCTTTTTGTGTGATGTACCCTTTCATTCTCTCTCCTTTGACTCCTTATGTCCATTGCCGAAATGACACATGTAAATGGAAAAGGCAGAGGTAAAGCAGAGTGCCTTACCCTGCCTTTTGCATTTACATGTGCCCTTTCTGTGCCCCTTTGTCAGTTACTGGCCAAGCCCTTATGCACCAAGACCAGGAAGGTCCCTCTGCAGACTTTTTTGCCAACTGCTCTTGTGTTGGTGGATGCATCACGGGGGGCATACCCAGCCACCATGAATCTTCTGATCCACCTGGATCGCAGCTGGGAACTTGGAGACTCTTCAGCTCAGTCCCGTAGTGCTGCTGTCCTAGGTAAGCATGACCTCAGGGGTGCCACTGTGATGCAATGTTTTCCTCTGGGAAAGGACACAAGCGAAATGACAAAGCCTGGGTCAGTCTTGGTCTTTTCACATGTTGTCTTGGTGTAGCTTTCCACTCAGTCTCCCTCCCTTCAAGTGTAGTCAATGTTTGCAGGTCAGGGCAACAGGGTTTACATTAGCACCTCCCTTCCACTCCTTATGGCCATTGCCAAAAGGACACATGTAAATGGAAAAGGCAGAGGTAAGGCAGAGTGCTGGCATTGCATGCAATCGGGAGTCATTGCTCCTAACAGCAGTCTGAGTGGGTAGCCAGCACCGGTATGGGACACTTCAGACGTCCATAGGCTGAAGCCCCATGCCTGTCCTCGGCATATTAGTAGAGTGGCGGTCCATACCCTGCTTTTTCCATTTACATGTGCCCTTTCTCTGCCCCCTTGTCAGTCATTGTGTGTAATTTGATGTTTTCACGGTTAGTAGGTAAGTATCTCTGCAGCGTCATCACCACTTATGTACCTTATGAAAAGAATAATGCCACTGTGGATAGGAATGAAGATTTGGATGGTCTAAGCAGGTAATGCATTATGATATACATATATATATATATATATAGTCTTCCAATACATCTGTCAAACATCAGTAATAATCTGTTTGCATTTTTCTTCCTGTGCAGGTTCGTCCACCTTCTGACACTGACATGGCTTCATGAGCAGGAGAATGACATGTGAGACTGTGGGTATGTGGCCATTCCTACATTCACTGGGCTGCCAGCCATGCCTCCGTAACTGAAAACCACTACAACTTTTGCTTCCCCACATCCAGTGTGAAGGTATACTAGATTGCAAGAAGAGGTATGCATTGGAGCGGAGTACTGCAGTTGTTGAAAGAAAAGTGTTCCATCTACCCTGAGCCCGACATCCTTGTGCTACACATTGGAGGGATTGATATGATCAGTCAACCACTGGAAAGGCTACGCTTTCAAATCAGAGCAATTTTTGAACACCTGCAGTCGTGGTAGCCATGTTGTCATTTTGTGTGGTCTGACATAATTCCTTGTTGGATATGGAAAACAGCAAACAGTCAACGGGCAGCATACAAGGCCAGACGTTTACAGAATCAATTCATGCATGGCCTGATGCACAGGGTCGGTGGATCTACAATCTGCCATGACAGCATCACCACAAAAGATGTTCACCTGTTCAGAAGAGATGGCATTCACCTAACTGAGGAGGGCATTGTGTTGTTCTTGACTTACCTCCACAATGGCGTGAGGAAAGCTATGCACGATTGGTAACATGCGGCTTGTGAGAAGAATGGAAAACACCCATGACCAAGTAGGACCAGTATGGTAAGTAAAACTCTATTATGAATTGTGTTGTGTAAAATATTATATTTTTCTGAGTTTGGCAAATAAATGTGGTAAGGAGCTGGTGAAGATACTGAGAAAGAACAACTGTTTCAGGAGAGTGCTACCACGTACAATCAAACATGTCAGTAACCATCCTGCAATACTTCTTTTTTATTCTTCTTTTATCAGGCATGTGTAGAGTTTAGATGACAGGAAGGGCTTGGTAATATAGAACATAATCCTTTAGGTCCATTGCTGAATGGACACATGTAAAGAGCAAAGGCATAGGTAAGGCAGACTGCTGACACTGAAGGAGGTCGTGAGACTGTAATGGTATCAGCTGTCTGAGTGGGTAGCCAGCACACGTGTCAGACAGATCAGATGGCCTTGCATGCCACTAAAGTCCTGGGTTCATTAGTGGAGTGGCGGTCCTTACCTTTCTTTTTCTCTTTACATGTACCCATTCAGCAGTATGTTGACTACACCAAGAATGTGTATATTTACAATTGTATGTGTCTGCATGGTAAAACAACTGGGTCTGAATGCTGTACACATGTACAGATACCCATTTGTTTAGGACTTTTTTCATATTTTGGTAAATAACTTTGCAAGGGAGCATCTGACTGTGCTAAGTAATACCTCATTTTGAAGACAGTATTCATTATTCTAACATGGTAAAAGAACTGTAAGTGTATGTTGTACACGTATACAGATATCAACGTTTGTTTCAGACTTAGGTTATGGAAATTATGATTTTTTTCATATTTTGGTAAATAACTTTGCAAGGGAGCATCTGAATGTGCTACGTAATACCTCACTTTGAAGACAGTATTCATAATTCCAACATGGTAAAAGAACTGTGCCTGTATGTTGTACACATGTACAGATATCAAAGTATGTTTCGGACTTATGGTTATGGAAATTATGATTCTTTTCATATTTTGTTAAATAACTTTTCAAGGGAACATCTGAATGTGGTAAGTAATACCCCATTTTGAAGACAGTATTCATAGTTCCAACATGGTAAAAGAACTGTGCCTTTATGTTGTACACATGTACAGATATCAAAGTTTGTTTTGGACTTATGGTTATGGAAATTATGATTTTGTTTCATATTTTGGTAAATAACTTTGCAAGGGAGCATCTGAATGAGCTAAGTAATACCTCATTTTGAAGACATAATTCATAGTTCCAACATGGTAAAAGAACTGTGCCTGTATGTTATACACATATACAGATTTCAAAGTTTGTTTCAGACTTAGGTTATGGAAATTATGATTTTTTTTTCATATTTTGGTTAAAAACTTTGCAAGGCAGCATGTCAGTGTGCCAAGCAATACCTCATTTTGAAGACAGTTTTACTCCTTACAACATGGTAAAAAACTGTGTCTGTACACTGTACATATGTACAGATATCACAGTTTGTTTAGTCTTGTAGGATTATGAAAATTATACATTTCCAATACTTCCCATTATTATGCCCATATCTTTGCAAGGGAACATGGTGATGACACAAATGATGTATCATTTTGAAGCTGACATTGAGATGCACAACTTCTACACTGATATGTAGCCTCTGTCTGTTACAGGTGATGAGATATTATGCTTTGTTTATTTATCAATTATGAGAAATATTATATTAATCATATTTCTGTGAATATCTCCATAAAGGAGCATCACACAGTAATAGTTATGGTATCATTTTAAAGCTGACGTTCATGCAAACAAATGTAATACAAATTGTATGGGTCTACATGGTACATTGACCAAGATATTGTGTTTTGCTTTTCCAAAAAGATAAAACATATGCACAGTGTCAGCGTTCCTTGCCAAATACTTAATAATGACTTTGATATGCACTATCAACATTTATACTGCTGGAAAGGTCAGTGTCTACTGAACAACTTTCGCATTTACATTTTTAGTCTAGCTCTTTTAGTTAAAGAGTTATGAACATTTGTTTTCTGTATGGTATTACAAATGGATTTTCTGAAAATGAGCTCAGGCTGCACTGTTGCTCCTATGGTGGAATTAAGCAGACAGCTTTTTCTAAGCTTCTCCGGAGTGAATGACTTAAAGAGGAGCACTACTTTCCTAGCAGTCTACTCCATTCAGAGCTTCAGGAAGAACCCCATTCCGAATACCTTTGGCTTGGGTTCAGCTTGACTGGGAGGGTGGAAAAGGAAGCAAGTAAGTAGGTGTGTTTGAGGATATCCCTAAGGGGTCTTCTTCTGTTCACCGAAATTACAATTTATCGAAGAACAGAAGTATGAACCCAGTTCTGCAAAAGTGCATTTAAGCAAAATGCACTTTCGCGAATCACACCACCAATCACTAGATATAACACACTGCAAACACATTTTTGCAGGGGGGGAGCCCCACCCTGCATCCCCTATCTAGGCAGAAGGGGACATAGCTAGTAAATCTGTGCCAGCCTTTCCCAGGTGTATGTGTGTGTGTGTGTGTGTGTGTGTGTGTGTGTGTGTGTGTGTGTGTGTGTGTGTGTGTGTGTGTGTGTGTGTGTGTGTGTGTGTGTGTGTGTGTGTGTGTGTAAATCAAACCTCAAAGAGTGTGTGTGTGTCAGCTACTTTGGCAGGGACACAAAGCACTGGTTGGACAGAAAGGGTGCTGGTGGTCTTAGCTTGGTCACTCAGTTGAGATCTCAACTCTGTAGCTGTGCCAGTGGAGAGTCTTATTGGGGATCTGGAAAAAGAGTGAGAAACCATTCCCGGAATGACTGTGGTCTCTGTGTGCTCTTAAGGAAATGGCACTTGATGCTGAGAGCTGTATCTGGAAATACTGGGTGTGTACTTGCTGTCCTCCCAGTGAACATCCCCCACTGGTGCTAGTGGTGAGGATTGAGGCTCCTTGATAACTAGCTGGCAGTGGTGGGTCATCACACAGATATTAAAAAAAAAGTTCGGATATTTCACACAGAAATACTGAATTAATGCATCTGTGATAAAACAGTAGATATGATAATGTAAGTCTTAGCTTACTCGTATGTTATGAGCCAAGCATTGTACAACTGCAGTGCTTAAATAGCAGGCGAGATTCCATAAAAAATGTAAACAACACCCTGTGGCTAATCAAAAACAGCTCATTCTTCTTTCTTTTACAGAATCCGAGCCCAGAAAATAAGTAGAGTCTCTTCTACTCTCACTAAAGTGGAACCAAGGCAGTTCTAACTATAGACTGTAAAAAAGGTCACAAAAGTGTAGATATTCAACACAGAAACACTCAATTAATGCAGGTGTGACAAAAACAATGTGAAAAACAAGTGCTGAAACAGTGGATATGGTAATGTAAGTTTAGCAGAAACCATCAGCAATCTTCTTCTCAAGTAGTGTGGTTGCCAAATGCATTAAAGCTGGTAGGTTATGAGCCAAGCAGTGTGCAACTACGACACTTCAACAGTGGGAGATATTCAGTAAAAAACACAAATAAAGCCCTGTGGCCAGTCAAAAACAGCACACTTCTTTCCTGTACATTATCCTGGGCTGAAAATGACTGAGGTTACCTTTACTCTCACTAAAGTGGAATCAAGGCTGTTCTAACTAAAGCCTGTAAAGAAGGTCAAAAACTGTAGATATTCAGTTCAAAAACACTCAGTTAATGCAGTGAAAAGCATGTGTTGAAATGGTGGATATGTAATGGTAGTTTTGTAGAGTTTATTAGAAACCAGCAACACTCTTTGTCTCAAGTAGCATGGTCGCCAAATGTTGCCAAATGCCTCAGGCTCAAATATTCAAATTTTAAACAAGCAAGTCCTCTAGCTAATCAAATAAAAGAACAGTAAGACTTACACCAGCAATTCCCAGCTCAGAAGGATGGAGCTTACCCTCTCCTCCCACAAGAGTATAGACCACAAACCTTCTTAATGTAAAATAACTGGTTTGGAACCTAAGTGCTTAAAGCAGAACAAAGACCCTTTTGGAATAACAGACACAAAAAATCTCTTTTAAAACAATAGACACAATAAGCCTTCAGTCATCAATTCCCAACATAAAAGGGTGTAAGCTACCTCTCATACCACAAGAGTGTAGACCACAAATCTTCTTAATGTAAGATAGCTAGTTTGATGCCAAGTGCTTAAATAAGAACTAAGAGGCTTGTAATAACAGTTACAATGTATTCAGGCTACTAACAAGCAGTAATAAATGGAATAGTTTAAGAAAATGCAGCAAAAAGCTAAATAAAGTAGGAAGAAGCGCAGATACAGTAAAATCAGCTGAATAAAGTGAAATAATTTATTTATTTGTTTGTTTGTTTATTTATTTATTTATTTATTTTAAGTAAGTAGGAAGGTAGGAAACAGAAGTCACTTTTATGAAACTTTGGGGGGGGGGGGCTTCCTGGTTTATCTCTCGGTGTTCAGTAGAATGAGCTGTTGAGATGAGACTGGGAAGAGTTTCCAGATTCAAATTTATAGTTAGGGAGCAACTCACAAGCCACCAAGTTTAAAAACACAACAGGACAAGGGCGGGTGGGTGTGAAAAATCAATTTTAGACAGAGATCGGCAGTAATTAGGCAGAGAGCAACACGTCACACAGCACTACAGATGCCATTAAATGCTTGTAGTTAAATGAGAAATGCTATTTTTCAGCATGTTTGCCCATTGATCCTCCTCTTTCTCATGTCAAAATGTTCTTGAAATGGGGTCCTGCATAAGACAGCTCCTAAAAATGGTGGCCCCTCTTTGGGAATCTTAATTTTGTGTTAAAGAAGCTTACAGTTGCTCCATTTGAACCAGCTAATCTTGCTGACTTGAGGTTCTTAGCAGGGGAAACAGTTTTACTAATTACTCTGACCTTTCAAGAAGGATTTCTGAGTTGCAAGCTCTTATGAAGTCAACCCTATCTCATTTTCAACAGTGACAGGGTTTCTTTGACGACTAATCCTCCTTTTATGCCTAAAATGGTATCTGAGTTTACTTTAAGTCAAACTGTCCATCTCTCCATTTTCTTTCCTGAACCTAAAAATGAGGGAGAAAAAATACTCCATACCTTGGATGTACCCAAACAACGATCTTCAGTTCAATTGTTTATTTCTTAGCATTTGTAAATATAAGTATAATATACAGGCTTGTGTTCTTAAATGAAAGAAAACACTGTAAAATGTGAATTTCAAGATTGTAGCAACATTGCCATCTTCTGTAAGGAAAATTAAGCCAAGCATTTCATCTGTTCTTTTGAAGTTAAAAGTATGTCTTGTATACCCTTTTGATCTAAATAGTGGTGCCGAAGAGGGTGACTGAACACATTCTTTCTATTGTCTTAACTTAAGGAATAATTACTAGAGTGTATATGTGAAATCGCTTTTATTGTTGTTGTTTCCTGAGCAGGTGTTAGATTGTTAAATAATGTATGAGAACTCCAGACTAAGTATTAAAATTATGTAATGTGCATACTGGGAAAACCTAAGTGTCAAAATGATGTAATCTGGGAGGGCCCGGCAAAGATGTTTGTTAGTGAGTTTAAAAACTATTGTTCAGAGAAAGACTGTAAGCATTTTGATCTTGATATCCAACTCTCAGCACTGCTTTATGCTCTCTTTATGTAAGTAGTATCTTAGAAGTAAGTTTTCTTGTAGTAATAGCTAGGAACTTAGAAGAAAGTTAGACTAAGTGTTTTTCTGTTATATCAGAACTTTCCTACTGTATTGTTTTAAGTTTCTGTGTGATCTCTGAACTCTTAGATATTGCTGTGGTATAGTAGTATTGTCTTGTGTATTATTTATTATTAAATATTTTAAAACCTTTTACCTGTGGCTGGTTTGTGTAGAGATAAGTAAGCTCTAGAGTACATTGTATATTTATAGTGTTTATTGTACAAGGCCACTCTAATAAGCCTTAGACAGATTAATCACATTACCAATTGGATAATAATATTGCACAGTAATAATTAGACACCCTTGTAAGGGCCTTTGGGTAGCTGATAATTATTAGCTGGTGGTGGCAGCAATTACTACCGTATAGACTGGGTAAAGGGGCACAGCTGTTGAGTATGTGTCAGCCTTTTCCAGGAGTGTTGTGAAGTTGTGTAAATATTTATCTCAAAGTGTGTGTGGTGTCTCAGCTACCTGGGCAGGGACACAAAGCACTGGTGGGACAGAGAGGGTACTGGAGGTTAGCTTGCCAGCTAGGCTGAGATCTGGACCTTATAGCTGTGCCAGTGGGGAGTCTTATTAGGGACCTGGGGAGCAAGGTAGCAACCAGCCCCAGACTGACTTTGATCTCTGTGTACACATAAGGGAAATTGTACTTTACTGTGTGTATTTCTTATCCTTTCCTCTTATATGAGATGCCCTCCCTGGTGTTAGTGATGAGGATTGAGTCTCCTGGATTGCTGGGCCAGGGCACAGCCGTCACACTCACCATAATAAATCTATTCCTAGCAGCACCAAGGTACATTGCACCAAGACCTTGGGTTAATTTATGGCTTTTTGGAAAGGGTTGGATTCTAGAAGTATTCTAGAAGCTGCTGCTTAGTCCTCTGTACATACTTTTACAAAACACTATAACCTCAATTCCTTCTCTGCGTCTAGATCATGCTTTGCTAGGACCATTCTCCAGGGGCTCCTGAACCCTTCCACCTCCCAAATATAGCTAGCTATGGTAGTCTACCCATATAGCTAAGGCTTCTGTGGCAGTGAACAGCATGAAGAACATAGTATAATTGTGTAAGTTGAACTTAGTAAAACAGTAGATGTTCAAATGATCACTCTTGCAGTAGCTGCTCCCTTCCGCCATCCCCCTTGTTTTATTTTTTGTTTTTTTTTTTATGCCAGGGTATGGACATTTATTTTTTGTTGTTCCTAGCATTGTCCTTTCAAGGCTCAGCCTTCCTTTCTCTCTCTGATGACAGGAGGCTCTTTAGGGCTTTTTGCCCAAACTTGTGGTTTAGTTAGCTGAACTCTAGCTGCTTGACTGTTTTGGGAGCTTGGAAGGTGCCCTGAAGCTGGCCAGCTGTTATATCTTTGGTAGGATATAACTCATATAGGTAAGGTTACTGCAGCAGTGGTCATCTGAACACCTGCTGTCATGGTAAGTTCATCTTACACAACTGTACTTTTCTTTAACTTATTCAGTCATGAGAAACAGAAGACTAACTAATCTCCTTGCTTCCTGAAGTCTTCTAAGCTGGGATATCACTTGCTTCATGAGAGAGTTTTGCCCTAAATCCTCTATTAGCAGTGTACTTAGTTTGATTTGTAATATTTCGTTAACAGAACTCACAAAAAATGGAAAAAGAAAGTTGTTCAGCAGCCAATGGGCTACACACTTGTGTCAATATAAAAGGCTATCTTATAACATTAAATTTATATTCCAAGCTTGATGGCATGTTAACTGCCAAAATATATTAGTATTTTGGTCAAGTAAAAGATTATATTTCTTTAACCTTAGAAGATAAACCTAGTACAGCAGAGTGATTTTTTTGTCTGTTTAAGAAGATTTCAGCAATGTATGAGAGGCAGATCATTACAGTTTTGCGATATTGTACAATCGGCAACTGTTAGTAGCAAAAGTGTGTGCTGTAATCCTGTGTATAAAATTGCCTCATTTCTTTGCCTGTAGTAGTATTAATTTTGATATGAAAATATAGTTAACATTCGAACATTAATATCTCTGGAAGCCATCACATTACCTAACATGTTATAATATGATTTTTAACTAAGACACTTGGCTTGCTTAAGTCACCTCAACATGACTGTATGATTCCATTTCAGTATAAACAATATAAATATGAAAATATGTAATATGTTTCATAACTTTTTAAAACCGTATCTCAAGTTCTGTACATTCCATAGTGATTGTTTTATTGGGTATGTCTACCAAAGCATGTCACCTCAAGGAAGCCAACTTAACTCACTAATACAAAACCTGCCATTGTTTAAAAAGTAGTTTCAGTATTAGAGTAGTGCTAATATTAATAATCTGTGCATAAAGAAAACAAGTTATATCTTCAGATGTGTTTAAATGAGACATAAAATGACACTAAAACAGGTTATGTAGCACTCACTGCTTGCACTGGTGCCAAACATGACACACTATGACACTCCATGTCTGCATTACTAATAAAAATATGGAAAGTATTTCACCACTTTCATAACCTTCTGCAGATACATTTTCAATTACTTAAGACCCATATATCTCACAGTGATGGTCTCACTGTGTGTATAACAAATAATGCTAACATTGACATTCTACTGTGCCATCTAATGTTCTTTTAATACTTTAATACTTGTGATAGACAAATGTTGCTCATATTCATAACTATGTAGAAAGCTGTATAACTCAAGCTTTGTACATGTTAACCACCTCCTTTTTATGTTATTTTTACTACCATCCTGTGCATGCTTACACCATCCAGGGAATATTATCTCAGTATTAGAATATTGTTAATATTAATAAATTATACCCAATACACTTATATTTCTGAATGTTTTTCTTAATCAGACACAACTTCATTTCTATCATTTTTTTTGTCTTGACACCCTTCGCTTTGATAGATTCCCTCATCATGTCACTGTCATACTCAATGCTTTGTGTAAATGTACATTTGCTTATGTCGCAAGTGATAATTCAATAAAGGTGTTTAAAAATGTTTGCATTATCAGTTCAGATATGGAATTTTCATAACGTTTTACAAATGTTTCTGTTACCCAAGGCCTGTTCGTCTCATAGTAATGGTTTTACTGTGTGGCTATGCTATATTATGCCAACTTTCACATGCTACCTTGCTAGCTAATACTGAGGGTACAATTATTGATTTTCTTCTTTAAATATGCAGATATTACTAATATTTTTTAACAGTAGGGAAAAAAACAAAGGTTTATAGCTCAGGGTGTCTGCATCTTATGCATCACATTTTTTGTGGTAAGGATAACGCTGACTGAGTAGTGGAAAGAATAAGTGGCTGTAACATGAGATGTCCATTCCATGAGTTGTTGATAACTGCTGGCGTAGGTTAATAATTTGCAACATCTCATTCTGTGTTCTTCATTGAACACGTGTACTAAATAAGTCAGGCTCGAATGTGGTATGTTGATCTCTACTGTCACAGCTACCATTCTTGAGATACTACCATTAATGTGCAAATATCACTAATGTTAGTAAGTCCAGAACAAAAAATGGAATCTATAACTCAAGATGTGTGCATCTTATACACACCTCTGAGGTATGAGTGTGAAGAAAATTAAGTAAATAATGACCACTTTGTACCCAACCCCCACACTCTACACAGCGGCAAGAAGGTCATGCAAACTGCATGGAGGAGGAACTGCAGCCAAGGGCTCAACCACAGATCCAAGCAATGTGAGATGGCAGCACTGCTCAGTGTGGTGATAATCAGTTGCTTTTACGCAAATTCATGTCCAGAGTACCAAAGAAAGCCACTTACTGTATACAGTACTGTTGTTTGTCAGTAATGTTTGCGGTTATGTATTTGTAATAAAAAAAATATTTGCCACTTTGTTTCACATAAACAGCAGCCCTAGTATTCCAACTTGCTTCACACAAATATACGTTATTCTTATAAACTCCCTCACCCAGCTACAACTTATATGGCTAATAATGATAGCCAAATAATGTTCTCAGTAATGCACTTGAACTTTATTTCAGATAGAGTAGCCAGAAAAGTAAATTATTCCAAGTCAGTTTTTGTTACCTTTCCTCGTGGTGACAAAAACGCAAGGTAAACAAAGTGAATAAGTAAGTCAATTAGCAAAAGAAAGTAATAATAAGAACATACATAAATAAAACCTGAAATGTCTTCTGTTATAAATCTTTGAAGAAAAAGTAAAAGCAGTTTGGTAACATGTTAGCCTTCTGTAGATAAACTGTGTGTACTTTCTTGCCTCCCTTAGTGCTGCTCCTGGTGTCTGATTAAACTGTGAGGAAGCAGTCCTGCAACATATGGGTTTCTTTGTTTCAGGTGTCTGTATAATGCTTTAATATAACAACTTCACTGTACCTATTTATGGCAGTAATGCTTAATGTTAAAGTTTCAGAAGTGCAGCAATAGTTAAATTAGCTTTTGACTACCTTACTTTGTTTTTGAATTATGAGGGAAAAACAGAAGACAGGTGTAAAATGCAAACCATAATGTGAAAATCCATATGACCAACAACAGAAAAATGTCCTTACACTAAGTACATACTGTTCTTTTCTCAACAAACCAATACAAGATATTTTTTGATACAAGGTATCTTTGTTTTTGTTTTTTGGGGGTTTTTTTTCAAGACTTTTTTATAAGGTTAGCAGTATGATCCTGTTTCTCCTAATTATCAACCACTCACTTAAAACACACACACACACACTACTGACATATACACATAGACACACATCACCACAAAAACAATTCATGCTGAAATATTCTTCTAAAGAGCGAGATCATTTAATGATACAGGTTGAGCGCTTTCATCCAATATACAATTAGGACTTTATCAAAGTGATTAGATTCAAACACATTACATTTAAATAGACTAACATCACATTGGTTACAGACACATAGATAGACAAACACAGTCTCTCTGGTACCTGCACTGCATATCAGTCAGGCATTGCACACTACACACAGGCAAACAAACAAACAAACATGCATGCCATGCAGTTGCTATTCTGATTCAGGGACATGCACACAAATACATATACACTGTTACCTACACTATATACTTGTTTGTGCTATCTCCCTGCCAGTATTTGATATCTTTTGGGTGTGTCCTTCCTGCAGTAATCTTGGTTCCTTCTACTTCTTTTCTGTGATGCTAATTGAAATAGCTACTTTATGCCACTGCAGAACAAACCTTGTCTGGTGAACTTACATTCATACCTCTGCTGTAGTTGCATGACAATATTTACTTATTGCATTGAGAAGTAGAGGTGCAATTGGCTGATGAGGTGCATAGCATTTAATAGGAGCAGGGAAAGCATCCAAGAACATCATGGTGATAAGAACACCACCAATGAAACACAGTATGTACATTTTTTTTAATAAAATACTGGACTGAATTATTTATATCTGGAGATCAGAGGTAAAGTTTAATTTCAAAATTAGCTTAGGAAGACTAGATATTGCTGACTATGGATGTAATAAGTTCAAATGAACAGCATGGGAGGGTTGGGTTCATTTAAATGTTTTTTTTTTCTTATTTTTTAATGTTAGCTGTATTTTTTACTGCACTTACAGGTCACAAAGTAAGCTATAGTTCCATCTGTCTTTGTGATCTCTAGATGCTGTATTTGCATTTAGATTACCAAACAAAGTTGTTGATGATTAGACTCGTTTTAGGAGTAAATACTATAGGTTACACACCATATAATGAATTGATAGGATTTCCCTAACTTTGTCGCTCAGCAAGGGTAAACTTGCATTACACCCTCTCATATCACTTTTAGCCAGCTGTCACAACTCCTGTGTCTTTGGCATTTTATTAGGTGTCTCTTCAGTAAACATTGTTTACAAAATGGTGTTTGAATAGTAGCTTATAGTTGTGTAATTAATTGCGTACCATATGAGCATAGGTCTGATGTTGAACATTAACTCATCCCTTAAGATGTTCATAGGTTGGTACTAGGCTATCGGCCCTAGGGCCTATGCAAGCCTAGCCATAACAATTCCCTGGATATTTCTTCCCACAATATTTACTTCTCTGGACCCCTGTCTAGCAGGGTGACTGACATGATCCCCGGGGTGAATTTCCTATATCCCATCCAATCATCAAGGTTCCTATTGAAGAGGGCCAATGAGGCGCTGTGCTTGACATGTATGGGCAGTCTATTCCAGAGTATTGGGAGTCTCTGGGTCAGGAACCTATCCCTCCAGGATGTTTTTTTCATTGTGATGACAAGGTTTAGATCCCTGGAGCGTGTGGCTCTGAGGGATTTCTTTAAGTGGAGCATGTCCAACAGCTCAGGGTTTGACATGGCCTTGTATGTTAAGCAGAGATCGCCTCTGAGTAGACGATATGCCACAGAGTATAGCTGGAGTTTTTTTAGACGGTCAGCATATGGCATCTGCTTTAGGCCTGTGATTCTTTTAGTGAGGTATTTCTGTGGCCTTTCCAGCTGTTGCAGATATCTTGTGAGGTACATACCAAACGGGGCATTATACTCTATAATGGGTCTAATGAGGGATGAGTACAGTGGGACAATGACCTCCTTTTTTCTGGATGAAAAGCCCTTAGTAATGAGGTGTGCCACATAGAAGGATTTCCTGACTGTTGTGGCGATGTGGTTATTGAAAGTGAGACCACTGTCCACCCGTGTCCCTAAGTCTCTCATCACACTTTCGATGTTTAGTGTCCTGCCACCTATGTGGTAATTCATGGGTATCTATTTTTTTCCAAAGGGGATAACTATACATTTCTTGGCATTAAGCTTGAGCCCATGGCTCTGGCACCAGGCATCTGTTTCTGTATGGCCCTTTTGTAGAATATCCACATCATTTGGTGATTCAATAATGGCTCCCAGTTTGCAGTCATCTGCAAACTTTGTTAGGTTCATAGGTTTATAGGTTAGGACTAAGCTAACTGCTCTTGCGAGCCATTTTATGCCTAGCCAATTATCCCTTGTGAGATTCAAACCCTGCACCTTGTGTTTGTAAGGCAAACACGTTAACCATTAGGCCACCCTCCCAACCCGAGTCAGCCAGAGTCCCTTAGTGTTGGCCTGTACTTCAGAGAAGTAGATGCCAAACAAGAGTGGTCCCAGGACTGAACCCTGAGGTACTCCACTTGTCACTTGTCTGGAGCTGGATTTGGAGTCGGCTACTTTTACAGTCTGGGTTCTGTCCGTAAGCCAGATAGCAACCCATAGAGTGACGTAGGGATTTATGCCCAGCTTAGTAAGTTTATCTATGATTCCAGAGTGGGGGATAGTGTTGAAGGCCTTGGCAAGATCCAGATAGGCTGTGTGGACCACCTTACCCTCGTCCACAGCTCTGGAGACTGATTCGAAGAAGTCAATCAGATTCAGGAGACAAGATCGGCCCTTCACAAATCCAAACTGGGTGGGGTCCAGTGTTTGAAGGTTGCCAATGTCTTTGTTTATAAGTTCCATGATAATGCGTTCCATGCCCTTGCAGATCAGGCTTGTCAGACTGATGGGACGGTAGTTCCTGGGATCCAAGGCAGATCCTCCCTTGTGGAGCGGGATAACTGTAGCTGTGCGCCACTCAGTGGGCATGAAGCCTGAGGTGAGGCTATGATTAAACATGACACTTAGGTGAGGTGCCAGTTCATTTTGTAGTTCATGTAGTACACAGCCTGGGATGTCATCTGGTCCCATGGATGCTGTATTCTTAGCTCTTGAGATTGCGGTTTCTACCTGTGTGGCCGTGATTACCGGAATTTGGCAATCTTTTGGTATTGAGATGGGCCCTTTAGGGGGTGAGAGGGGGGTGAAGTTGGCACTAAATCTATCTGCCAGGATATTAGCAATATCCTTAGGATCAGTATATTTAATGACATTCTGTTGTAGCTCAGAGCAGATCTGAGCATTGCCATTTAGATTCTTGACATAACTATAGAATGTCTTGTGGTTGTCTTTGGAATCTTTGGCAATTTTATTTTTGTAACTAGTTTTGAGGATTTTATGAAGGATCTCAGCTTCTTACTGAGGCTGGTGAGGGAGTTTTTTGCATCCTGGGATTTTCCTCTTTTCTGCAACAGTTTCTTCCTTCTGTTGTATAGTTTCTTTATAGCAGGGGACCACCAGATTGGCTTCCTTTTTTTGGAGAAGAACATCTTGGTTCTATTTGGCATGGCACGATTCATGCACGAATGGATGTGCTCGTACAGTGCTTTAGTGTAGGATCCTGCAGTCGAACTTCCAGATCCCGTCTGCGTGGGTGTCATGAAGTTTGTCACTTCTGATTTCAGTAGCATGAAGTTGGCTTTGGAGAAGTTTTTTAAGCAGGTTTCCTTACTGGGTGGGTGGGGGTGGGATGTGGATGTCAAGGGTGATTTGCTTATGGTCAGACCTGACCAATGAGGGGGTGACCACTGGTGTGGAGCATCTATCTCCCATGTTGGTAATGACCAGGTCTAGGATATTGGAGCCCCTGGTGGGACAATGGATTAGTTGATCCAGGGCGTTGGAATTTATGAATTCCAAGAACCATTGGGAAAAGGAGTTGGTACCCAAGTAGTTTTCCCAGTTAATGGCAGGGTAGTTGAAATCACCCAGTATTAGGATGTTTGGTTGTATCTTAATATTTTCCAGTATGTTTAGAAAGGTGTAGTGAGAATCTTGGAGCATGGTGGGGGATCTGTAGCAAGCTACAATTTGGATTGGAGTCTTACCCAGTGTTAGTTGCACCTGGAGAATTTCAGATGCATTGTGTTGGGCAACTAGTCTGGATGTGTGAATATCCTTGGTGAATATGGACACTCCTCCACCTTTAGTGTTTCGGTATTGGTTTTGTGGCCAAAAAGTATAGTAAGAATTGTAACCTGGTATTGCAGGGGTGTGTTCACAGCTTTCTGGAAAGGAAAAGAGGGTAGAGTTTCAGGTAAGTCTTTCCCTTTTGATTGTTTTTTTTCAGTGTATCTTGGAGGTGGTAGACTACTGCATTTGCTACCCATCTTCTGCTGAGTCCTTTGGGACTATATTTCTCAGGGTGGAGTAGTAGCCCTTCTGCTACCGAAAAGATGAACTTACTGCAGGAATTTTAAAGTTGGGTGAAAGATTGCCCTGTACATGAGTATATAAGGGTTTATGTTTCTTTGATGAGGTGGAGGGATGTATTTCAGGTAATTATATTTGTAAAGGGTTTTATTCATTGTTATGTAACTATTCGCTTCCTGTTTCAGCAAACTGTCCTTTTAAGGCTGCAGCAAACATACATTACCCTTCCACCTACCTAGGGAGCTTACTAGATCTTATTTCTCACAGAAATTACCACTGTTTTACATCTTTATGCAAAAATGGATGTGTGTAAGAATTTATATTGCAAATCATACCAGTGCAATGCAAGACATGCATTTTGTGTTTAGTCCCAACCTAAATGTTATTTGAAACTTGTCAATTTAGGTTTCTACTGAGGGTTATGTAGTCATATTAAAAACTCAAATCCTGGAACTGCCGTTATATTTGAGTACCTCCCATGATAAGAACTTTGCAAGTAGCTTAGTGACCAAAGCACTTCATGTCTCTGTTGCCTTTGCAGTACTAGAAGACAGTTTCATTAATTAAGTTTTTAAGTGTGTAGAGAGCACTTAAAGCTAGTAACAAATATTTAATGTAGCTCTAGTATTGACTGGTCTAAAAAGATTTTGGGAATTGATAGATATTTGATTTTAAGTTTTTCTGTTCTTTTCTTGCAGAGTGAGTATTCACCATCAGAGAGGAAAAAATCTGTTGCCAGATACCCGGATGAGGTTGCAGAAGAATTTGCAGCTACAGTACGTTTACAGTTATTTCTTATTGGAGTATTTGATTATTCTGCCGATTCATTAATTATGGTGCTATAAAATGGCTCTTCTGTCTTTAACTTCATCAAGAACTCCTGTTGAAATTATAAGGGCCACATTTGCAATCTTCAGAAGTGTAAGATTAAAAGTATAAAAGGGTTAGTTATATTAGGCTCAAGATTAGTGGTACCTCAGAGTACTCTCAAAGATACTATTTGGTGTGGGGGTATAGCTCCATAAGTTGGGAGGAATGCTGGAAGGAGAAGCCCTCATACCTGCAAAATGTTTCAGCCTTGAGTAGACATTACAGATTATTTTGTGATTTCTGTAATGGTTTGCCATTCATGCTTTATTTTTCCATAGCTAGAACACAATGAGGAGCCCTTAAACAGATATAGGACCAGGGGCGGCTCGTGCTATAGGACTGCAGCCTCCCCACCTATAAAATGAATAAAATAAATTCCCCCCACTGTAGAACATAAAAAAAAATTCACGAGTAGTCCCAGACTCCGCGCATGTGTGCTTGGTTCCTGACAGCTGTGTTAGGCAGACCAGAACTCCATGCACACATGTGTGCTTCATTCCTGAACTCCATACTGCTGTGTTAGGCAGCCCAGATAGGGAAGGCAGGAAACTCTGCCCTTCCACATTCCTGAACTCCAGACTGCTCTGTTAGGTGGTCCAGATAGGGAAGGCAGGAAACTCGCCCTTCCGCATCACCTGCAGGCTGTTATGGAGGCTACAGAGGACTTAGCTGGGCTGCTGCAGAGTACAAGATTGCTACAGGCCATTATGGAGGACAGAGACAGGATCTGTAGGTAGTGTGTGTGTGTGTGTGTGTGTGTGTGTGTGTGTGTGTGTGTGTGTGTGTGTGTGTGTGTGTGTGTGTGTGTGTGTGTGTGTGTGTAATGTCCCTGTTGCTACATGGTGGTGGGTAGAGAAAAAGGCTTGAATCCTGTACCTTGGGCCCAAGTGACAAGAGCCTGAATTCCCTACCCACCACCATTTGTAAAGCATTTACAGATTTTTGCCTCATATTTGTTCTGTTCTTTTCCTCATAAAATCTGTGGTTTCTGTATTTTGTTACTTAACACAGCCAGTAGTGCACTGATGGAGTGGTAGCATTGTTGCTTGACAGCTACAGGTTGTCTTGTTTGATTCTTGGCTGGGATGCCTTCTGTGTGGAGTCTGTATGTCCTCCCTGTGTTTGTGTGGGTTTGCTCTGGTGTCCTCAATGGATATTTGGATTGTATTCCCCCATTATTGGCTTCATCCAGATTTTTTGTGCCAATGCTGAGAGCTATGGTGATAACTGAGCTCACTGAATATGTTTGGGGGCTATATTCCCCCATTATTGGCTTTGTTCAGGTGTTTTGTGCTAAGATGTTGACAGCTATGGTGAAAACTGAATTCACTAAATGGTAGCCATTTAAGTTTCTGTCTTCCTTTCTTTCATAAAATAGATGATTTGGCATAGTGGTATGTTGCTCTGACTGTTATGCACAGGGTCCTGGGTTCAATACTTGGCAGTGAAATGTATGGTAGTAACACAGCATTTTATTCTAGCAACTTTCCAACATTATACAAGCAATGTTTAAAATGTGCCCCTGGTTTTTGGGCTTTTGTCCCCCCCCCCCCCAAATAAATTTTGGCTTTTTCCAGATTTCTTGTGCTGCAAAGTTCAGAGATACAGCTGAGTGTTAAGTAGATTTTACAAGGAGCTGAGGGCTGCAGGGGAACAAAAGTTTAGTGCTGCTTATGCTGAGTTTGCTTACATTATTAATAGCACAACAGGGAGTGTGCTTGCTTTTGATGCAGAAGGCTGTGGGTTCTACTCCCACAGTAGGTAGATGCATTGCTGATACTGTACTCTGTCCTCTTTGGCGAAGATACCTAGTAGCTATGAACCTGTTATCAGTTTGCTATCCATTCCCTATTGCGATATTACTAGCTTATCATTTTTATAATGCAACATAGGCAATTTATTCCTCAAGGGCAACAGGCACTTTATTTGTAGATGAAACAATGACATATTAAGTTGTTTGCTAGCAGTAACCTCTTCATTAGTTAAAAGATTTCTTTAATGTGGAATTATTTAGATGACTTTTACTTCTTCAGAGATCGTGCATATTTACTGATACTGGTGGACTGTAGAAGTTTGAGTAGACTTTTATGATGGAAATGTTCTGAAATGGGCAGTTTTGTCATTATTGGTGCATGCATTTTGTTTCATTGTTTACCGGAAAAATGTTCAAAATAAATTTAAAATGCCCTCTAACAACTGTACTGTATTGTACAAGGAATATAAAAGACAGGAAGGTGTATCAAAGAGCATGTGTATGTTTCGTGTTCAAGGGGCCTATGATTTGAAAACAGCCCAAAATTAATCTTTATCTGCCACTGGCAAAATGTATTTTCTTTGAATGTGGGTTTCAGTGCTGTTTCAATGAATGTGAGTTTCAAGGGCAGAGAAGTTTTAATGCTAAGTCTCTTTTCATTGTGAGACTGCGTTGCTTTGTTTAGCAGATATCTATTAGGGTTTATGCTATAAAATATAAAATAAAACTTTCAAATGAAATCTATATCATCGCAGAAGTAAAGCAGTATGCACATTACAGTGTTTATGGCAAATGGGGTGAAATAACCAAGGAATGGGACATTGGAATGGCTGCAGGGGGAACGCTCCATTCGACCATCTTTTTGTGAGGGGGGAAGGTCAGCAAACTCAGACAGCCCCGGCTGAACTATACCTCTCAACTGTCCAGAATTTTGCAGAATTAATAGATTTTTGCTTCTTATTTTTGGTTTGTTCCTCATAAAAGTTGTGGTTTTCTGCCAAATCATTTAGGAATGAAGTCACTAAATAATGACAGACATTGAGTTTCAGGTGTCATAACCTTCAGAAAAATGCATGCCAAAGCAAGACCTGTTATTCTATCAACTGTCTTAAGTTTATACAAGAACAATTTTTAGTACTGTTTGTATGTTCCCCCAATATATCTGGCCTTGTCCAGATTTCCTGCATTAAGAGGTTGAGAGGTACGTGCAAATAAATCGCTTTATAGAATTAGGAATATCCCACCCTCTCAACTGTCCCCAATTTTGGCTCAAAATGTTGCTCTCCCCCTAATAATCCCTCTGCAAAATGGCAATTTTGGAAGAAAACGTGGAGGGTTTACAATTATAAGTAACTGTAATGATCAGAGTTATAGATTACATTTATTTCAGAAATGCATGTAGACGCTCTTATTTTGTCAGCTGCTCAAGTTAACAGTACTAATTTTAAAAAGGTGTCCCTTCTTTGACAGGTTCCCAGCTGTATTGTGTGGCAATTTTATATTTTTACATTACATTTTTGGTCTGTTTTTCATAAAATTGTGGTTTTCTGGCAAATTAGTAGCAAATCATTAAAGATTGAAGTTAGAAAATAATGGCAGACATTTGAGTTTCAGATTTCATACCCTTCAAAAATTCATACTAATGCAAGACCTACTACTATTCTATTATCTTTCTAAGTTCATAAGAGCAATATTTAAAAATTGTCTTTATTTTTGGGCCTGTGTCCCACTTCTGTGTATGGCTTTGTCCAGATTTCTTGCTCTGAGGTTGAGAGGTATGAGTGTCAGAGCCATCACTGTCAGCCAGAGACATTTCAAACTGTGACCTACTTGTTGCACCCCACTCCCCATTGTAGTGGCTCTGGATGTGTCCAAGCAAGGCAAGGAGCAGTTATGCAGTGTAAGTGTGCAGAGTATTCCCCCATCCAAGGTAGACCACAAGTACGACCGTGGCCTTTCATCTGTCCTTGATTTTGCAGAATGTTCTGGTTTTCTGTCATATTTTTATACTGTTGATTTATGCTTCTTATTATTCAGAAAATGCATGCTGTTGCAGTGCCCTGTTGCTCTGTGTTTAAGTAGCAATGCTTTAATGACCATCAGGTAAGCTTGTCTGAGATTGTAAGATGCAAGTAAGCTTTAATAAGCATACTGTTAAAGAATTACCAACATTGAAAGCCTTTTTATTGTTGCCATGCAGAGAATATTTACATAACCAGATAACGTATAAGCCTTAGGTATTGAAATGCATATGACAGTATTTGTAATAAAGGACAGGATTACAGTATTTTCAGAAGCTCATTACATTTGTTGGTGACTTGTAGTTATCTTTGCAGGCTTTACCCGTAAACTAAAGAAAATGCCAATCTATCATGTGTGGTCCATAACTTGTGCAGTAATCCTTTAAGCAATTTATCTTGAGCTTGTTTCTTGTTCGCTGTTCATTTTCTACTTTGATCATGTGTTCCCCATGAAACAAGTAGATGGTTGTCAGGCAGCAGGTCTTTTTTGGATAAGAAACATTTTTACAAGTGAGGGTTTCACAGAGATTGTTACTTTCAGCATGTTACTTGGTAATTTTATAAAGCTGAATATAAGTTATAATTAGAATTGCAGTGTAAGGAGAAGTGGTTTGAGCTGAGTGCTGCTTGTTTTTTTTTATACTTGATTTTGACTGGCATTCCAGTAATGTAGTTAAAAAGCAATTTATTTTTTCTTGCCTCACAACCTTTGTGTTTCCATCTAGATATTAAGTAAGTTGTCATGTAGCCAATGCATTGAAATATTTTTTTCTTCTACACTTCATTTTGTCTTGATAGGACTCTCATAATGATGGTTTGGCACCCAGGGCAGCATATTTAAGTTCCAGTTGTTGTGGTTTTGAGCATAGCTCTGCTCCTTTTCTAGTTGGCCACACCCCTTCCCACTGGCCCCACCCATTCAGCTGTCTCCTGCAGCCCCACTTTAATTTGAAGTCACCAGCCACCCCTGTATAGGACAGGATGAGTAATACTGTCGTAGCAGTGCAGAGCTACTACAACTGTCTCAGAGAAAAGTTGTGCTGCTAATTACATGCAGATCAATTGAGTGTATTACACTGACTTTATTTTAAGGAGGCACTTTGAAAGAATACTAGTTTGCTAAATATTAATTTACTGAGTTTTTGTATGTGTTTTCTTGATAGTAGCAATTCCTTTTATAACCACATTGTAATGATCAGGGAACCCAACCAGAACAAGAACCGTATATATTTGCATGCATACCTCTCAATCTAAAAACATGAAACATTTGGGCAAAGACTGCTAAAATGAGAAATCTTTGTTCAAAAATCTGAACAGTTAATCAGTATAAAATTTGCTTAGCAAAAATCATAATCTTCCAGTAGGACTGTGGGAAATCCAAATCTAGAAGCATGAGTTTAAAGTAGTAACTTATCAGCTAACAGTAGGTAACATAAGAAAGAACAAGGTATAAGTAATCTAGGATGCCCTATAGTGGAGATAGATTGTCACTTGATATCCATATTTTCATAACTCAGAAAGCTACTAGATTGTCGCTTGTTATTCACATTTTCATAACTGAGAAAGCTACATGTTATTCACATGGATTTTATGTACAGTAAACTAATTTATAAAGAGTGGGTTTGCACAGGTCAAAATGTAACCATTATACTCTGTGTATGCTACCAACACTTTTAAGCAGGTGCTTGTTTTTATAGGTTCATAGGTTCATACTAGGCTATCTGCCCTAGGGCATTTATAAGCCTAGCCAGAGTGTGTTTGGCTTCCGCCACCCATTTTAAATGAATTTTGCTATGCCCTTTTTCGAGGTTAGTATATTGTGCCTCTGTCTAACAGTGACACAGAAGTGATACCCGGGGTAAACCTACGATCTCCCATCCACTCATCAAGATTCCTCTTGAAGAGAGTCAGTGAGGGATTCTGCCTAACCTGGACTGGGATTTTATTCCAGAGTGAAGGGAGCCTCTGGGTTATGAATCTGTCCCACCAGCATATCCTATTTATTTCAGTGCTGAGGTTCAAGTCTCTCGAGTGCGTAGCTCGATGGGATTTGGATTTTCTGAGGTGCAGCATGTCCATTAATTCCGGGTTGGACATGGCTTTATACGTCAGGCACAGATCGCCTCTGAGCAGGCGGTATGCCACTGAGTAGAGCTGGAGTTTCTTTAACCGGGCAGCATATGGCATCTGTTTGAGCCCTTTGATCCTCTTGGTGAGGTACTTTTGGGGTCTTTCCAGTTGCTGCAGGTGTCTGGTAAGGTACATCCCAAAAGAGGCATTGTACTCAATTATGGGCTTGATGAGGGATGAGTAAAGAGGCACGATGACCTCCCCTGATCTAGATGTGAATCCCTTTATGATTAGGTGGGCTACATAAAATGTTTTTCTAACCACTTTGGCCACGTGGTTTTCAAATGAGAGATTGCTATCAACTTGGGTCCCCAGGTCCCTAATTACTTCTTCTGTACTTAATGGATTACCACCTATGTGGTAATTTGTGGGCACTTTGTTTTTGCCAAAGGGGATGACTGTACACTTTTTGGCGTTTAGCTTGAGGCCATGGCTCTGGCACCAGTTGTCTGTTTCTATGAGGCCCTTTTGTAGGATGCTTGTGTCAGCTGTAGAGTCGATTATGGCACCTAGTTTACAGTCATCTGCGAACTTGGTCAGCCACAGTCCTTCCATGTTGGCCTGTACCCCTGAGAAATATATACCGAACAAGAGAGGTCCCAGGACTGAGCCTTGTGGGACGCCACTTGTAACTGGTTTGGAGTCTGACATGGCTCCAGCAATTCTAACCATGTGGGTTCTGTCCTTGATCTAGTTTGCAACCCATCTAGTGATGTAGGGGTTTATATTTAAGCTGGTGAGCTTATCTATAATGCCCGAGTGGGGTATTGTATCGAAGGCTTTTGCGAGGTCCAGGTAGGCTGTGTGGGCGACCTTCCCCTCGTCAATGGCCTTGGTGACTGTTTCAAAGAAATCAACCAGGTTTAAGAGGCAGGATCTTCCCTTAACAAATCCGAACTGGGTAGGATCTAGTGTCTGTATGTCCCCAATATCTTTATTTATGGGGTCCATAATGATCCTTTCCATAGCTTTGCAAACCAAGCTAGTCAGGCTTATGGGGTGATAGTTTCCAGGATCCGTTGAGGCACCACCTTTGTGGAGAGGGACCACTGTTGCTGTACGCCACTCTTTGGGTACATATCCTGTAGTAAGGCTGAGACTGAACAGTAGATTTATGTTTGGGTTTATCTCTTCTTGGAGTTCATGTAGGACGCAGCGCGGGACACCATCTGGTCCCATTGATGCTGTGTTTTTTGCTTTGGAGAGGGCGGCTTTTACCTGAGCATCTGAGATGTCAGGGGAGCAGCACTGTGCTGGGAAAGATATTTGCCCTTTTGGTGGGGGGGGGGTATGCACTGAACCTGTCAGCTAGGATGTTGGCAATGTCTGTGGGTTTGGTGTATTTTTTGTCTTTTTGGACTAATTCTGAGCATATCTGGGAATTCCCACCCAGGTTCCTAACATAACTAAAGAAAGCCTTGTGATTATCTTTAGTGTCCTGTGCAGTTTTTCTCTCGAAACTGGCCTTAGACGATTTTATGAGTGCCCGTAGTTTTTTGCTAATACTGATCAGAGATGCCTTCCCTTTTTGGGATTTTTCTCTATCATGTAGTAGCTTCCTCCTTCTATTGTATAGTTTGTTTATGGCTGGGGTCCACCAGACAGGATGCCTGCCTTTGGAGGATTGGGTCTTGGTTTTATTTGGGATTGCATGATCCATGCATTCCTGAAGGTGTTCATAGAATGGGTTTATAAAGGATTCTGCGGTCTGGGCCGTATTTTCCACAGGCCCGGGGGCTTTGAAGGATTCCACCTCGGTTTTGAGGAGTGTGAAATTTGCTTTAGAGAAGTTTTTCACTGTAGTTTTCTGGGCAGGGGGTGGGATCGGGATGTGAATATCCAGTGAGATTAGTTTATGGTCTGATCTTACCAGTGAGGGATACACTTCTGGTCTGGAGCATAGAACCCCCATGTTGGTGATGATCAGGTCCAGTATGTTTTCCCCTCTTGTGGGAGTGGTAACAAGTTGTTCCATAGCATTTGATTTTATAAATTCTAGGAACCTGTGGGCTAGGGTGTTGGAGCTAGATTAATGCTCCCAGTCTATGTTTGGGTAGTTGAAGTCGCCCAATATAATGGTGTTTGGAGAGACCTTCATATTTTCCAGTGTTCTTAGGAAGGCTGAGTGGGGTTCCTGGGTTTGGGAGGGTGGTCTGTAGCAGGCTATAAACTGGAAGACAGTTTTACCCACTGTTAGTTGCACATGGATAGTCTCTGATGCTTCGTGCTGTGCCACCAACCTGGATGTGTGGGTATCTTTGACGTATATTGATACTACCCCTCCTTTTGTGGTTCGGTCCAGGTTTTGGGGCAGAAAAGCATGGTATGAGGTATAACCTGGTAGTGCTGGGGTGCTCTCGGGAGCCTTGAACCAGGTTTCTGTTACTGCACAGATATCGATGTTCTCCATGCTAAGGACAGTTTCGAGTGCGTGCATCTTGAGGTTTAGACTTGTGGTGTTGAGTAGCATTACTCTTAGTTTCTTATCCCTTGTGATACCTATGGAGGTGGGTTTGTCTTTTGAGCCTTGCCTAAAAAAGGCACTATGGGGGTGGCAAGTGCCTTTGCCAATATCCGAGAGCCCAGGGGTGACAGTTGCAAGCCGTCCCTAGCGAAGCATCGTGGCTTGTCGAGCATGTCATCCCAGGCTGACAGGCATTGGATCCCCTTTGAATGACACCAATACTTAAGCCAATTGTTGAAATTGATCATCTTGTCTTCATATTGTGGCATCATTCTTGGTGAGGGTAAGATGCTACTTAAGGTCAAGGTCATACCAGCCTGGGCTACATGCTCAGAGAGCTCCTTTATGTCTCTTTTCATGTAGTCCAGGGAGGTACGTCTCAGGTCATTCACACCAGCATGGACAATGACTGAGTCATATTTGTACTTGCCTTGGAGTGACCTGAGTGCTTGTGTTATGTGGCGGATCCTAGCGTCCAACAGGCAGCTCACCGTGACCTTCTCCTTGTTCAGCCTGGTGAGCGGGACGTCAGTGTGCCTGATGATAGAGTCACCTATTACAAGTGTATCAGGTGTGTTGTTTAGCCTTAAGGGCTGTGACTGTTCGGCACACTGGCTTTGTGAGCTATGTGTTGCACGTGTTTTGTTTTGGGGTAGCAGTTGCTTGGGTGCCTGCTTTGGAGGTCTCTGCAGCTTAGGCAGATTTTTATTTAGAGCCTCCGAGTATGTTTTTGTGTGTTTGTGCTTGGTTTGCTGTCATGGTAGGTCTGTGTGAGACTGGAATTGTAGTGAGTGTGGTTTCCTTCTCCTCCTGACTGGTTACGCCAGTACTGAGTTGAGAGAGCTTAGCCTCCAGTTTGGCTATATGGTTGCATCTCTCACATGTGTTGGAATTTGTTGGGAGGAGGAGAGGGTTGTCTGTGTACATGAGGCAGCTGTAACATTGCCTCAAGATTCCCAGATTCACCAGCTGGACCGGAGAGGAGATTGACAACTGACCTTTGGACATGCTAGAATAGTACTGGGAATTCCTTTATAATTGAATAAAAGGGCCAATGGGGAACAAGGTACTCAAGGGGAGTTTGTGAGGGTGTAGTGCTTTTAATTTTTTAGTGCTGACTTATATAATTGCTTTAGTGAGCAAGTGCCAGGCTTTAGAATAGGAATAGGGTGTTTATTATGAGAACTAGATCAATTCTAAGGGAAAAAATGAAGAGCAGACTTTTTGGAGCCGAGAATGGTTTAAACCCAATTAAGCGGAGCTGCCCGATGAGCGGGTTTTATACAGGGGAACTTGAAAGAGCTAGAAATTGGCCCAAAACGGCCAATAGACTATCAGATTCTTGTGCTGGGAACACTTCTCCAGGGATAGATAGGCTGCTCTGAACTCCCCACTGCCACTGGTGAACAAAGAAGCCTCCCTTTATCCAAGAAAGGAAATGGGAAACACAGGAACTTTCCAAAAGTCCAGAATACAGCAAAGCCTGTATTTGGACTACTCTAGGTCAGGAAAGATGGGAAACAAGGATATTTTTTTTTTCTTTTTTGCAACAAACAGCAGGAAAATGCAATAAATATGTAACACAGGCTAGCGCACTTGAGTGTGCAGCCTCAACAGGTAAATGCAACAAACAGGACAAACTTTAAAAGTGCAGGTGCAAAAATAACTTTAAACAGTTTAAAACAGTTCAAGAAGCAGAAATACTTGCAGTTTAGCTAGATCGGACAGTCACCCAGGTAGTAGCAGGTAAAAAACACTTTTATCAGGTTAGCAGTCGCTTTTTTAGCCTCTCTGCTGCTAGCACCACTCTGAAGGACCAGGAGGAGCTTGGCTGAGTAGTAACAAGTGCAAAAACCTATGCTAAGCCAGTATAAAATACTTTTAAGTAAACCTGTTTTTGGTTAAAATGATTAGCCAGTGTAGAATAGTTTTGCGTAAACTTGCCTTTGGTTAAAATGATATAAGAAAAGTGTAAAAGACAAATTACAATATCATGCTTTCATACTATGTATCTTCAGTGGTATAAAATGTGTTACTCAGACTGTAACAAACAAAACTTCTTTCTGAGATGGACACCAAGGGGCAAAGCTTATTTGTGGTTCTGCATATTATGACATATTAAAATTATGTAAGGTGTCCTATAGTAAAAACAAAAAAAAATAGTCCAACATCAGCAGCAGCATAAACACACCCTACAATATTCATGTCATAAATTAAATGTGCTGTTCTCTATGAATAGTGTGTACACACGTTATTCTTGTTTGTATCTGGTTCTTATCAGTTGGTGTAAGATGGAACCAGGGAAAGCTCACAGCATCTGCAGATTTTTCCTTCCAGTTTTGGGGTTACATTTTTATTCAAAAAGGATCTTGAATCATTGCCATAAAATGTGCTACCAAAAGCCAGGGAAAGGTACATAACAGCACTGTCATGGGTACTTAGCAGTAACATACAGACTGAAATTCAGATTTTCCTAGCAACTTTCTCATCTCTGTAATCAATAAGCAGAGAGCGTACAGACTAGGCTTCCTTTGGCTCATGCTGTTTGCTCGTAGTATCATTGCCAAAACCCTCACAACTCACATACTCTGAGTCACTAATACAGATGCATTTGCAACTGTAGTAAAGTTTAATCTTGGGGATGGCAGTGGACTGATGTTGTGTCTGCTGGAGTAGAACAAGTAAAGGATCAAATTTTAAAATAAAATGTAATTTAAAGGGGCCATTTTTAATTTCAAGATGCCCTGTTTTTTTAGTGCAAAATTTGGTATTTTCTGAGAGATATGTTGGTGTGGTTCTTTTCATTATGGAATGTACAGCACCTAGAATATTTAACCCTTTTTCTTTCATTTAGAAAAAGAAACAGTAATGAAACAGCATGGAACAAGTCAGTGTAAGGGGAGTGTTTTAGCATTATCACAAAGCATCACTTGTACACTAAAGTCCTTCCTAACTTAAAGGGCATGTTCAGCATTTCATATACTTTGTTAATACCAGTGCACTGGAGTAAATTGCAAAACTACCCACTAAAGTGTCTAATATCTTTGACCTGGCCATTATTAACTCAACTCCTGGTTGCACCTCTCCCATATCTCCTCATCCCTGGTTAGATCTGACTCAGTAGTCTTCTCTATCAAACCTGTTGGTGCCACCCCACCACCAAATTAAACCATCTTTAGGAATTTCTCCAGGGAAAATCTTCTGCAGATTGTTGAAGACCTAGGTAAAATTCCCTCAAACTTTGAGGACTACCACATTCATCTCCAACTTTTACCAGCATGTAAGTAATTAACATAGAAGTCGATACCCATCTGCTGTAAATGTAATGATAAAGTCCAGACTAAACCTCTCTGGTGGAATTCCCTTATTAATAATATGTATAACAAAAGGAAAGTAATAAAAAGATGTAAGAAATCCTTACGAGCATTATTAGAAAATATAAGTATGAGCTTAAGGTTGCAACAGATACCAAAGGAAACTACAAGTCTTTCTTTAGTTGTGACTGAAAATTAAGGAATAATGTCCAGACATACGCTGAGCTCATCCATAAGAATAAAATCATACATTCTGATTCCAGTGATATAACCAGTATATTAGCAGAAAACTTTAGTGCCTACTTTAACCCCGCCTAGCCACATTGTTGCTCCCACTTCTTCTTCTTTCGGCTTTAGTTAGGGGTCGCCACAGCAGATCGCCTGTCCGCTCATGATTGGCAGTGGAGTTTTACAGTGTCAAGTTGCCAGCCCGGCGCCCAACCTTCAACAGAAGGCACACACACTCACACCTAGGGCCAATTTAGAGTGTCCAACCCACCTACAGCATGTCTTTGGGATGTGGGAGGAAACCGGAGTACTATCCCTGAAAATTTAGTTTCTCCTGCAGTCACTTTGGAAAAAGTCATAGAATCTCTATCAAAGTCCAAAAGTAATACTTCCACTAGACTAGACATCATACCAGTATACATTCTCATCAGTGCCAAGTATGCATTATCCAAGTTTCTAGTTAAAGTGTTCAGCCTATTCAGCCTATCCACAAGGTTTTATCTGCTGCCTAGAGAGCAGCCACTGTGACTCCCTGTGAAAAGGTGATCCCTCTACAGGCCAAAGCAATTGTAGACCCATCAGCCTTACAAGCCATATATGCAAAGCCATGGAGTGCATCATAGCAGTTCCTGTTTCCTGAGCATATTAAGCTTCTTCGAAAAGGTTATGGATGCCGTGAACAGATATTATTCAATGCACTCTGCTCATCTCAGCCTATTCAAGACATTCATCTGTATCCCATATGCTGTTATTACTGAAAAATGAAAAAAAAAATTTCTGGCAGTTAGAACAATGGATTAAGGCTCTGAGCTATTTCCAAGCTGCTTCCTGTAGCTTGAGGGTACAGGTTTGATTCTTTTCACCTCCATTTGGTGTGACTCTGAGCAAGTTGCTTAATTACACAGTGCTCCCAGATTGCCTCTGAAACACTTGTGTTCAGTGGTTTTATCTGGTTAACAAATGTTTAAATTAAAAATTAAACTCATACATTGCCCATTGGATTGTAAATTGGCTAGCCAACATGTCCCATGTTATGAAATTTGGTGGTATCCCATCTGAATGTAAAATTGCAACCTGTGGACTACGATAGAGATTAGTGATAAGTCTTCTGCTATTTAGTATTTGTTTTGCAGACATCCAGTCTACTATCCTAGAAGTGTGGTTGACCAAGTTTCTGAATGACTGCAGGCTAGGCACTATTATCCAGCAAGGGCTGGAAATTTGTACATACCTGGTGTACCAAAAATTATCTAAAGCTAAATATGAAAAAGTGCAGTGTAGTGTTCAGCAAAAAAGTTATTCCCACCTCATATCTTACTTGATACTCTCACCTGCAAATGGATGCAATGGCCTTGATCAGGTGAGAAGGAAATTGGGGCTGCAACAGTGGGAGGGGAATTGCCCTGTCTTCCGTGTCCAATACTATCCCCTCTTGGATGGGACCACCTTAGTGAAGTTAAGAGGAAGTGGATCTGCGATACTGGAATGAGAAGAGGATCCATGTTACCCTCGGTGACGTATATGCTGCATGTGCAGGGACTTTTCTCTTAAGTCCTCTACCTCTTTGATGTACTTACGTTTGGATGACACCACATGGTAGCATGCAGTAGTGCTGGATGTCTCTCAAGCTGCCTCCCACCAAAACACATAAGTATCAAGGCTGCACAGCTCTGGTAATGCCACCAGTGCTGTTATGCTTTGGCCATGTGCTCCCAATACATCCTCACACACTCTTCTTAAAGAGCGACAAGCAGTTTGAGTTGCATCACTTCTCTCCACCATGCGCCTGCTATAACAGGTGTCCAAATTGCTAGTGGAATGTGGGTCACCTGAGTTGTAGTGAGGTGTTTATCCCTCTATACCAGTGGAGCTGGCCACTTGCTAAAATACTTGAGAAATGTATCTATAAAATATATTATCTGTCATAAATTATCACCATTTTCTGAATGACTCACAGCATGGATTTAGAGACTTCAACACTTGTTGCAAGACATGTATCATATTTTCTGTAGTTTGGACAGAGACCTTCTAATGAGAGCCTTTTTCATTGACCAAAGGGCTTTTGACCAGGTAAGTCATCATGCTATTTTTCTTAACATGCTACATCTCTGTTGTTCTCTGATTATGCCTTTAACTGGCTCAGAGACTGTCACACAACATGATCCAGTCTGGTTCAGTGTAATAACACCATGTCATCCCCTAGAGCTCTATTCTTGCCCCAGTCCTTTCTCCTATACATAATTTACTTTACCTTTTCCTTCCCCAGCTCTGAGCTTTACTCTGTAAATTGATCATTTTCTATTCTTATATAGTGGTCCTCATACCACTTTGATTAAAAAATGTGTCTTAAACCTTGAAAATTATCTATACCTTGTAACTTAACGTACACCAGTACTGAATAATATGTTCTGTTAATTCAAATAGCAATAGATTATTGATATAATATTTGAAGGAGAGCCTTTATGTTATTTATCTTAATAAATCTTTTCATATCAGTACAGCTTTATTTCTTTCTATATGTTTGTTGTAAGCAAGATTTTAAACAGTAAGAAGGACAGGAGGGAGAGGAAAGTTACAGCTAGGAATTAGGGATTGCAGTCTGGTATTAACAATGCAGTCATCCATACATTGAACAGAACATAAACAAGTACCAGCTCATCAGTGTATATGCATCATTAATATTTCACAATAGAAAATGGGCTTTCAAAAATAACAAACTATTTTGGTCAATGAGTGTTCCAAAAGAGTACATTAGTGTACAGGGAGCGCTGACTGAAAAACAAGTGTGACTGTTGATAGCACTACTCCTTCTGATGCAAGAAAAAACTTTTATGATGACGTTGTCTTTCCTTCTCATTAACTGCAACACAGCAATTGTTTTAACACTGCTAAAAGTAACCACATAAAGACTTACAATTGTGACTTCAGTAGAAGAAAAAGTATTGAGGGAAAATGTCTGTCCTTAAATTCTGCTGTAAGTAGCATAACAAATGCAAATGCAGATGCTGAAAACAAAGATGACTGCTGCCATAATCCACTGTAAGAACCTTTGAAAAAACAGTATGTACAATAGCACTGAACTGAATTATAGGTGTTGCTATAATGTGGTCTCATAATTAGAGAAATAAGTACTGGCCACCCTTACTCTTTACTTTTAATGCAGATTCAACACCACTGAATTGATTGCAGAGCAATACTATAATCAACGTGTAAATGTTCAAAATTGAGGCCCTCATTCCACAAAGAAAAAACAACCAGTAAATGTTCAAAATTGAGGTCCGTATTCCACAAAGAGAAACAACCAGTCAATGTTCAAAATTGAGGACCAGTAAATGTTCAAAATTGAGTACCACTTGCACGTGGTACTACAACTAATGGAATTAGTGTTAAAAAATAATTTCATGCATTTCGGTGGCGAGTTTTTCCAGCAGATTAAGGGGGTTGCCAATTGCACCCCCACTTATGCAAATATTGTACTGTCCTGGTGGGAAAAGAACAATATTCTAAATTCCAGATTTAGTCCCAGTTGGTCACACTATAAGCGGTTTTTGGATGACATTTGTATTTTTTGGAGGGACACAGAGAGCAAACTACATGTGTTTTTAGATTATTTAGAAACTACTACTACATTTCTTCATTTTACCAGTACTGTTACTTATAACAAGATGGATTTTTTGGATGTAAGCATAATAAAGACATCCCAGGGTATTAAGTCCAAAGTGTTTTGTAAATAAACCTTTTCCAACTCCTATTTGCATTTTGGGAGCACCACCCTCATCATCAGAAAAAAAGTATATTTAAAGGACAACTAATTAGAGCTGGCAGGATGACCTCTGTGGATGAGGATTTTGATGAGGAATGTGAATTTTTGGAAGGTTTGTTTAGTGAAAGGGGCTACCCTGCTGATTTATTGAAAGACACTAAATCTGAAATCAAGAGTTCACGTGCAGAAAAATGTTTCTGTCTGTTAGGTAAGGGTACTTTGGTTAGTGGGAACCAGTGCATCGGTCTAGGTGGGGATCAATACAATAAGGCATTTATTATTGAATATAATTCAGATTCTCAGAAAGTAGAAGAGATTCTGAGGAGAGAATGGAGCAGATTCACCACCCGTACTGACTTGAAAGGTTTGGCTAAGGAACCCATGAAAATTATTTTTAAAAAGGGGAAGAACTTGAAAGAACTTTTTGAAGGTTGTAAGTCGGACATGAGAGGAATTAACGTTAATAAGAAAGTAATATACCACAAACGATAACGTAACTCCAGGCGAGTAAAGTGTCCGTTACCAGATAAGAAATAACAGTCCACAAGCTCATATACGGTAACTAAGACACAGGCAGGCTTCTTAAAACTCCAAAAATCAACAGCAAAAAGTTCTATTCGTAAAATAACTCAAAATTCCCAATTAAACTTAGATGAACGTTCTTTATTAGGTACAGTTAGTGCTTTCACCTCCTCGGCTTCATCAGACTGTGTTTAAAACCACATTTCACAGTCATTTATATAACACATTCAATTAGCCACTGTAATTATATAATAGCATCCATTTAAAACCTGTTGAGCTAATCTGTGAACCAAACGCAAACATAAATGCTTTAAAAATGTATCAAAAGCACATTTTAAAACCTAGCATAAAACCTTAAAGTCTAACATATGTATAAAAATACCATCTGTTTATTAATATTTTATAACAGCTATATGATATAAACATATTATTAAAATAAGTTCATTAATTACCCAACTGTTACAATAATCTACTCTCTGAAACCTATATTTATTACTTATTACCTTTCTTTAATCTCTGTTTCTTTTCCATAGCAATTTAAGGGAACATGAAGTGAGGGAGAAGGCTCCTACGAATAGTGGCAATAAAGGGAATTCCTTAAGCATACCTGTTTATTTTACCTCTGATGTAAGTAACATCAGGAAAATAATACGAGAGCGGTGGGATGTGTTAGAGGCAGAGGAAGAAATTGTAAAATTAGTAGGTGATGAACCCAGGTTCATATACAAGAATAAGAAGAACCTGAAGAGGTTATTCTGTCACAGGTCCACCCCTGAACAGAGAACAATGACCCATAATACCATTCCATGTGGTAATTGCAACCAATGTAATTATATTAATATTAGTCATTCATTCCAGTCCCCCCATGCTCATAAAGAATTCTTTTTCATGACAGGCACCACTTGCAGGAGTGCAAACGTGATATATTTGGCGCAGTGCGAAATATGCAATGCGTTTTATATAGGCAAGACAAATAGGGAATTTAGATTTCGGATAAGGGAACATTTATATCATATCAGGACCGGTCAGGAACATAATGCCCTGGCCAGACATTGTAAAGTGGCAGGTCCCATGCACAGATTTAATTTCTGTGTGGTACAACACATTCAAACCAGTCTTAGAGGTGGGGACTTAGAGAATTTCACGTTAGAAATAGAACTTAGATGGATAATACGTTTAAGAGCAGATCACCCACCCGGTTTGAATGATAAAATTAGTGTACAGACAATGTTAAAGAAACGGAGATTAAAGAAAGGTAATAAGTAATAAATATAGGTTTCAGAGAGTAGATTATTGTAACAGTTGGGTAATTAATGAACTTATTTTAATAATATGTTTATATCATATAGCTGTTATAAAATATTAATAAACAGATGGTATTTTTATACATATGTTAGACTTTAAGGTTTTATGCTAGGTTTTAAAATGTGCTTTCGATACATTTTTAAAGAATTTATGTTTGCGTTTGGTTCACAGATTAGCTCAACAGGTTTTAAATGGATGCTATTATATAATTACAGTGGCTAATTGAATGTGTTATATAAATGACTGTGAAATGTGGTTTTAAACACAGTCAGATGAAGCCGAGGAGGTGAAAGCGCTAACTGTACCTAATAAAGAACGTTCATCTAAGTTTAATTGGGAATTTTGAGTTATTTTACGAATAGAACTTTTTGCTGTTGATTTTTGGAGTTTTAAGAAGCCTGCCTGTGTCTTAGTTACCGTATATGAGCTTGAAGAAAGTAATATAGGTGTGGAGCATGCTCGCAATGTGCCTACATTACAAACACTGATAATATAGCAGTTCCTAGTAGGAACAAGGTGATCTATGGAACTAGTTACTGTAATTGTAACACTAGTGGTTTGGTATACTTAGTGACCTGTGGACTCTGCAGAGCCTTTTATGTAGGCAAGATTGAACGAAAATTAAAAAAAACGTATTTACGAGCATTTGTATGGCATTAGGACAAGGAATGACAAGAATGCTTTGTATAAGCATAGTTTGAGGTGTGAACATGCACGTTTTTCTTTCTTTGTTCTTGAGACTGTTCTTCCTGATGCTAGAGGGGGTCCATAGGAAATGAGGCTTGAATATCGTGAGCTATTTTGGCAGGTGACCTTGGACGCTGCTAAAGCCCCTGGTTTAAATGAGAATATTTCTATTGCCCCATTATTAAAAATAAGGGGCTGCTAAACTATAGACCTCCTTTGTTCCTATCTTCCTATTTTAGAGTTTTTAATAATTTCATGGTGTGCTTTTACCATAGTTTAGAATCGTTCTAGAAAGATTATCACACAATGTGAGCCTACACAACTTTTTCCTTAGTTTTTGGAATTAAGGGTGCACTTTCAATTTTAACCACTTGAGGGAAACATTTTTTTTATTTTGGTTTTAAGGAAATTAAATCAGTATATTTTTATATATTCTTGTACATATATTTAAACATCTTTTATATATACATACATTCAGTGGTTATGATGCACTTTTCAATGTTTTTACATTTATTTGTGAATATTTTAATGTATAAGTAAGCTTTTAAAAAGCAGTTATGGCTATTGTTTTAGTGTGAGAACAAGAATTTAAATCACAGTACTAAGCAACTAGCAATCTTTGTTTTTCACTCCAAGCATTTTATTGATGGCTATTTAATTGCTGCTTGTATAAATTGAGGGAGGGAACACAGGAAGCTTATCTGATGAAGTCTTTTTACAGACAAAAACGTATGTACCATTGTGAATGTTAATGTCTTCTGTGTGAAACTGTGGAAAATAAAGAGCATTTTTATTGCCTTTCATTTCAGTGGGGTGCTTACTACAGCCTTGGACTTTATTTTTGACTATAATCAACGTCCTTGACCAAATAACAGCAATCATTTCCATAAAGCTATTGCAGGACCCTTTAATGCAACTGAGGTTCCTACCATTTCAGTCAGTGCTGCTTTCCTGATTTTTCTCTATGTGGTTTTTGCCTCTTTCCTTGCTAGCCATCAGACCTCCTCCAGACAGAATGGAACCAGTTCATTTCCTCGTACTGAAAATCCCCAGCACGGGGGTGAGCGCCATCCAGAAGGACCATCATTCATTCAACCATGAGGGTGGTTTATGCCCTCACTACATACTGGCAATGATGGAGTATGTTATAGGCTGAGATATGCAACCCCCATTACTGCACGGACCACTACACCCTAACATTGAAAGTGCATTTTCCCATGTAACCAAGGCGTGGGCTACCAAATAAACATCTTGGTGGCTAAACATCTAGCTTAGAGCTGTCCCTTGTATCACTGCCTGTCCACCAAAGGATTGTGGCATTGAATGGCGCAGGTCTTTCCTTCTGGAGTGAACACACACACACACACACACACACACACACACACACACACACAACATAAACAGTCACTAATTGTATCTGGGTCACCTGGATCATATTAAGGGCTTCATCCCCATATGTCATTGGAACTGGTTTACTTTCCTGATTTTAATCATAATTTAGAACATGTCACTAAAGGCAAGCCATAAAATAAAAGAGAATAATAGAAGGGAGTTGGAGTATGAAGACACAGTGCTTCAGTCATTTCATTTTTCTGTAGTCAACACTCAGTGGCTTCACAGCAGTAATTTCCAGTTTCTGCATGTTATGCAAAATTATACAATCATTCAGGGCTTATGTGCATTAATTTGTTTTCATAAAACAAATTGTACTTGCTTGATCACATTACAGTTCTTCTCAGCATGTTCCCAGATGTGCCATGGCACTAGTGATGAATTCACTGCCTTTTTTCTGTGGTAGAAACTAACTATAAAAAAGTTGTGTGTCTCAGGCATTCCACATTCAGAAAAGCATGATGTAGAGGAACTGTTCTGCATCAAAATCACCATAGCCAAAATCCAATACCACTTCCTTGCAAACTATAAGTCCTCCTCTATGACCCGGGAAATCCATATCATGTATTTAAACTTATTGGAAACACTCTTCATCCAACCCAATACCATATTCATGGGTGACTTTAATTACCTCACTATTAACTTGGAATCCTATATGACACCAAACATACAGACACAGAGATTCCTGGATTTTGTAAACACAAACCCCCCATGACCAGGTTGTCAGTACACCAGCCAAAGCTGCAACCATGCTGGATCTGGTCCTCACTAATATGGGAGGGTGCTGCACAACTCCTAGTGTAGTGTCTTCCCTATTAAATTCAGACCACAAAATGGTCTCCTTTCAAGTAAAAGTAAAATCTGGACCCCCAGATAACTGTGGAATGTTCAAGAACTACTCTAAGGCTAATTTCCTGGTATTAAGTGATAAGCTAGTAAACTTTCAAGCCCCCATAAACCTTGAGAACACTGCTGACTATGCAGAACTGATCACAAAAACCCTATACAAGCACGTTAATAGCTGTATAGAGGCAGCTGTACCTACCAGGAAGAAGTACAGAACTAACTCAAAAAACAAGCCACCCTGATGGAATCACAAAATCAATAATCTGTGTAACCAGAGGAAGAAAATCATGGCAAAAATTAGGAGGTGCACAACCCAGCAGGATAAAAGAACTCTCATCAAACTAAACAAACAACTCAGAGGACAAGTAAAATCTACCAAAGCCAAATCTGAGATAAATTTACCCTACCAGGCCAAGGACAACCACAAGGCATTCTTTAGCTATATCTGCAACCTCAAAGGCAGTACACAATTGTGTGCAGAACTCATGAAGCCACCTGTACTGAGCCAGAAGACATAGCAAACCTACTGGCCAACAAATTCAGCTCCAGCTTTACTCCTCTCTCTCCCTCAACCTTCCCTTGAGAAATACCATCAAATATAACTCCCCCACTATCACTAGGGAACAGGTCCTTATTACTCTGTAAGGCCAAGAACACTGCATCAGTGGTTCCAGACAGTATCTCAGGATGCCTTCTAAATAGCATGAAACATGATCTGTCAGGCCCTCTGGAATTGCTGTTTATCTGTAGCATCCAAACAGGCTTTGTGGCTCATAATTGGGGAACAGCAGCAGTCATCCATCTGCACAAAGGTGGGCCATCTACAGACCCTGGAAACTACAGACCCAAGTCTCACTACTCTTATAGGCAAAGCCATGGAAAAAATATTGTGGAGATGATGAATAATGATATAGCAAACCACCAGACATTGAACCCAACCAGTTTAGTTTCATCAAGGGCACGTTATGCCTACTCAAGCTGGTGAACTTCTTTGAGAGGGTCACCAAAGCAATGGATGAGGGCAAAATGGTTCACACTGCCGACCTTGACCTGGCCAATGCATTTGATACAATACCCGACTCAGGCATTATTGACTAACTCACAAGGTTAGGTACAAACCCATATGTTACCTGGTGGATAGCCAGCTGACTCACAGACAGGACCCAGGAAATTAGAATTGGGGAGTCCACCTCTACAAAGAGGCCATTCACAAGTGGAGTCCCTCAAGGATCTGTGCTTGGACCGCTCCTTTTTGGCATTTACTTTTCTGAAGTCAAGACCAATGTCAGTGGTCTCTGGCTGACTAGATTTACAGATGATTGCAAATTAGGAGTGGACGTTTTCTGTGTTCTAGACAAGTAACATAGTCTGGACACAGGTTTGCTTGTTCATCCAGGCCTAGTTGTTAATACTCTGCACACTTACACTGCATAACTGCTCCTTGCTTTGCTTGGACACATCCAGAGCCACTGCAGTTGGGAGTGGGGTGCAACAAGTATGTCACAATTTGAAATGGCTCTGGCTGACAGTGATGGCTTTGACACTCATACCTCACAACCTCAGAGCAAGAAATCTGGGCAAAGCCATACATAGAAGTGGGACACAGGCCCAAAAATAAAGACAATTTTTAAATATTGCTCTTATAAACTTAGAAAGATAAAAGTTAGTAGTAGGTCTTGCATTAGTATGAATTTTCTGAAGGGTATGAAATCTGAAACTCAAATGTCTGCCATTATTTTCTAACTTCAATCTTTAATGATTTGCCAGAAAACCACAATTTTATGAAAAACAGACCAAACATGTGATGCAAAAATATAAAATTGCCATACAATACAGCTGGGAACCTGTCAAAGAAGGGACACCTTTTTAATATTAGTGCGGTGGTGGTGCTGCGGTAGCATTGTCGCCTCACAGTAAGACTAAAGCGTCTTCTGTGTGGAGACATGCGTGAATGGGCATACCTTAGTTGAAAGTTGTGCGTCAGGGCTGGCAACTCAGTATGTAAAAATCTACTGCCAATCATTAGCGGACCGGAGTTCCGCTGTGGCGACCCCTAACCGAGAAAAGCCGAAAGATACAACAACAACTGTTAACTTGAGCAGCTGACAAAGTAAGAGCATCTACATGCATTTCTGAAATAAAATCAAACTATAACTCTGATCATTACAGTTATTTATAATTGTAAACCCTCCACGTTTTCTCCCAAAATTGCCATTTTGCAGAGGGATTATTAGGGGGAGAGCAACATTTTGAGCCAAAATTGGAGACGGTTGAGAGGTTTGGATATTCCTAATTCTGTAAAGCAATTTGCACATACCTCTCAACTTCTTAATGCAGGAAATCTGGGCAAGGCCAAATATATTGGAGGAACATACAAACAGTACTAAAAATTGCTCTTGTATAAACTTAAGACAGTTGATAGAATAACAGGTATTGCTTTAGCATGCATTTTTCTGAAGGTTATGATGTCTGAAACTCAGTGTCTGTCATTATTTAGTGACTTCATTCCTAAATGATTTGCCAGAAAACCACAAATTTTATGAGGAACAAACCAAAAATCTATTCATTCTGCAAAAATATGGACAGTTGAGAAGTATAGTTCAGCTGGGGCTGTCTGAGTTTGCTGCCCTTCCCCCTCACAAACTCATGGTTGAATGGAGCCTCCCCCCTGCAGCCATTCCAATGTCCCATTCCTTGGCTATTTCTCCCCATTTTCCATAAACACTGTAATGTGCACACTGCTTTACTTCTGCGATGATTTGGATTTCATTTGAAAGTTTTATTTTGCATTTTACAGCACAAACTCGAATAGATATCTGCTAAACAAAACAATGCAGTCTCACAATGAAAATAGACTTAGCACTAAAACATCTCTGCCCTTGAAACTCACATTCATTGAAACAGCATTGAAACCCAAATTTCAAAGAAAATACATTTTGCCAGTGGGAGATAAAGATGAACTTGGGGCCATTTTCAAATCATAGGCCCTTTGAACACGAAACATACACATGCTCTTTGATACACCTTCCTGACTGTATTAAATTATATTCCTTGTACAATACAGTACAGTTGTTAGACGGCATTTTAAATTTATTGTTTTGAACATTTTTCCAGTAAACAATGAAACAAAATGCAAGCACCAATAATGACAAAACTGCCCAATTCAGAACATTTCCATCATAAAAGTCTACTCAAACTTCTACAGTCCACCAGTGTCAGTAAATATGCACAATCTCTGAAGAAGTAAAAGTCATCTAAATAATTCCACATTAAAGAAATCTGTAACTAATTAAGAGGTTGCTGCTAGCAAACAACTTTATATGTCATTGTTTCATCTACAAATAAAGTGCCTGTTGCCCTCGTGGAATAAATTGCCTATGTTGCATTAAAAAAATGATAAGCTAGTAATATCGCAATAGGGAATGGATGGCAAACTGATAACAGGTTCATAGTTACTAGGTATCTTCGCCAAAAAGGACTGCAGCAAACCACTCCCTTTACAAGGCAGTACAGTATCAGCAATGCATCTACCTACTGTGGGAGTAGAACCTACAACCTTCTGCGTCAAGAACAAGTACACTACCTGTTGTGCTATTAACAATGGAAGCAGACTCAGCATAAGCTGCACTAAACTTTTGTTCCCCTGCAGCTCTCAGCTCCTTGTAAAATCTACTCGACACTCAGCTGTATCTCTGAACTTTACAGCACAAGAAATCTGGAAAAACCCCAAATTTATTGGGGGGGGGGACAAAAGTCCAAAAACCAGGGACACATTTTAAACATTGCATGTATAATGCTGGAAAGTTGCTAGAATAAAATGCTGTGTTAACACCATACATTTCACTGCCAAGTGTTCAACCCAGGGGACCCTGTGGAAAACAGTCAGAGCAACATATCACTATGCCAAATCAGCTGTTTTGTGAAAGAGAGGAAGACTGAAACTTAAATGGCTACCATTTAGTGAATTCAGTTCTCACCATAGCTGTCAACCTCTTAGCACAAAGCACCTGAACAAAGCCAATAATGGGGGAGTACAGCCCCCAAATATATTCAGTGAATTCAGTTCTCACCATAGCTCTCAACCTCATAGCAAAAAACACGTGGACAAAGCCAGTAATGGGGGAATACAGCCCCCAAACGTATTCAGTGAATTCAGTTCTCGCCATAGCTCTCAACCTTAGCACAAAAAACCTGGACGAAGCCAATAATGGGGGAATACAGTCCCAAAAATCGGGACACATTTCAAATATCCATGTTATAAACTTAGAAATTGCTGGAATAAAAGGTTTTGTGTTACCATGTACTTTCTTTAGAATATGAAGTCTGAAATTCAAATGCCTGTTATTTTTATTTAACATTTGTTAACCAGGAAAGTCTGACTTGGAACAAAAGCCAATTTTTAGCAGAGCAGAGGCAAACACTCCAGACACATGTCTTTGTAAGATGGGAGGACATGCAGACTCCACACAGAAGGCTCCCCAGCCAAAAATCAAACCAGAGAACCTGTAGCTGTTAGGCAACAATGCTACCAGTGCACCACTGCACTACTGACTTTGCAAGGAAAAACAAACATACAGAAACCCCAGATTTTATGAGGAACAGAACAAATATGAGGCAAAAATCAGCAAACTTTTTACAAATTGTGGTGGGTAGGAAATTCAGGCTCTTGCCACCTGTACCCAAGGTACAGGGTTCAAGCTTAAGTATTCTCTATCCACCACCATGTATTCTCTAGCCACCAGTATATAGCAACTGGGGCATTACAAACACATACACACACACACACACACACACACACACACACACACACACCTTACCTGAAGTAAATCTGCAGCAGCCCTGGATTCACACACACACCTTAATCCGGTCGCAGCAGTCCTGAATTAACAGCTGGGTTCCTTCTCCTTAGCCCGCCTATGCAAGCTAATGGCTGGTTTCCGGCTCTGCGAGAGTAGGCAAGCTAATGGCCGGTTTCCTGGCTCCTTGAGAGTAGGCTCCAGCCTGCAGGCGATGCAGTCTGGTGTCCTTCCATTCTGTGTGGCTGTCACCGCACAGACTTCTGGGCTGCAGGGCAGAGATGCCTTTCTCCCCTATCCGGACTGCCTAACACAGCAGTCTGGAGTTCTGTGAGTACCAGGAACTCCAGACATGCATGCGTGGAGTTCCGCGACTCGCATTTTTTTTTATTTTTTATTTCTTTTCTTCTACAGGTGGGGGGGGGGGGGCTGCAGTCCTGCAGTCCTATAGCACGAGATGCCCCTGGTATTTAAACCCTGTGTTTGCAGGGGGTGTGCTTGTTTTTACCAGGCTGATGAGTAGATTCATCACTGTGATGTAGCAGAAATTCCCTGAGGCTCCAAGAGCAGAATAAGTATGTTCTTTACATTTATGCCATTGAAATGCACTTACTAGCACTTAAAGTTGTGCTATACAGCTAATCTACTACATTGTGCAGTGTTATACAGTTTTTTTACTGTTTCACTGAATTATTGTACTGTTTTATACTGTTTTAACTGTCCTTTCATTGCTAAGTAGTGTACTGCATTTTTACTGAATTAACTATAAACTGCTTTTTTATACTGTGAGTTGTATTTTCTGTTTGTGAGTATTCTATATGTGCTTTTCCGGACATTTTCTGTGTTCTAGTCAAGTAGCATAGTCTGGATACAGGTTTGCTGCATCAATGCCTGGTTGTTTTGCTTGCTGAATTTCCTGGCAGCCATCTTGTGCTGGTAAGGGCCTACCTTCTCTGTTAGGTAGAGTAACAGAGCTGCTTGGCCTTCTGCAGCCTGAGTGATTGGTTGAAAGTGCAGGGGCTAGCATGACTGAGTAGTAATCTGAGCTTCTAGAGTCTTCCATCTGTGGTTGCACAGGGCTGGGCTTGTTTGTGCATTCCGTGCTGCCACTGTGCTGGTTTAACCCATTGCAAGGTATTCCTGCTTCAAATTTTCCCTTACTAGCACTCGCTCGATTCTGAGGTAGTGAAGCTTCTTTACAGCCTCTGTACAAACACAGGCTACTAGCACCCATCTCAGATCTTTATACCTTCGCTCCCCTTAGCTCATCCCCCTCAGTGATTCTGAAAAATATGGGCAGACAGTTTCCTACAGTTTCTACTGCCAGTCTGGTTGATATGGGCATCCTAAGGCAGTGTAGCAACTGTCTTATATACATGGACAACCCTCTCTTACCTAGGAACACACTTTGTGAGATATGCAGTTACATTACAAACCTGGAGTCTATGCTCTCTTCCCTCACTGCTAGTATACCTGGCAGTGAGAAGGTTGTCTGCATAAAGACCATACCTCAGACATTACCCACACCAACACAACACACACCCACATATGCAGAGGTTCTTAACAAAAACATACCTAAACAAAAGAAACCTCTTGAGACCAAAACACACACAAACTGCAAGGCCTACTGCACCACACATAGTCCAAATGCTTGTGTCTCACAGTCATCAAGGCTTAACCATAAACCCAATATAGTAATCATAGGCAACTCCATTGAGAGACATACAGATGTGCTCCTCACAAGGCTGGATAAGGATAAAGTCACGTAAGTTGTTTTTCAGGTGCCAGAACAGGTGACAGAATCTGCCACATCACCCATGCACTCAAGTCCCTCAACAAGTACTGCTATGAATCTGTCATAGTACATGTT